>NW_027100391.1:0-50962 GCF_031753505.1 Anomalospiza imberbis | reverse complement strand
GCTCTCCTGCCTCTTGAATTCACTCTCGGCAAGCGAATGGAAAGCGTTCCAGGACAACTTGCCTGGGTTTTGACTTGGTCCTGATGCGTCCCACCTTGGCAAGTCTTGCTCGTCGCCAGAGGCTCCGAGATGCACAGAAGACGGTGGCAGCTGCTGAAAAGAAGGGCAGCGTTGAGTTTGTCGACAAGCAAGAACATAGGCAGCTGCCTGTGCTTGGGAAGGAGCAGCTGCCTGGTTTTGGCAATTGCCTTCACAGCGCCCAGAAGCCCGGTGCTCTGCTGCTTTGTTTTTCGCAGTCAGTCAATTGCACACTAGTGAAGCTGAGCCAGGCTCTTCAGCTTTGCTGCTTTTGAGCATCTGTGCCCCACTTATGCTCTGTGACATCTCTGGAGGTTGTTTGCCTCGGCCAGGCTGGAAAGTGCCCGCTAGTACCTAGAGCTGGGCAGGAGAGGGCAGAGAGCACTTCCATCTGACAGCAGGTTGCAGATTGCCTCGGAAAGAGCCGTGTCCTTGGAATGTGCAGCAAATCCTCTTTCTTTGCAAACCGCGGTTAGTGTGCAGTGCAGGTACGCTCTCCCCTTGCCAAATGGAGTGGGAAAGCTTTTCGCTAAGCTAGAGATGACTAGAGAAGCAGAAGCGCGGCTCCGGAGCTATCCGGAGGAAAGTGCCGCTTCCCGGCGTCTTTCGGCTTGAAGCGGCGCTCCGGAGCGCTGCGCTGCCGCTCTACTGAGCTGTGCGCGAATTAGCCGCTTCTTCGCCTCCGAGAAGCAGAGATCGCGGTTGCTTGGAAGAGGCGAAGAACGAAGCCGCAAAGAAGCGGGCTTGTGTGCGAAGCCTTCCGACTGCTGGAGGACGGTGGCTGCCGCTCTCCTGCCTCTTGAATTCACTCTCGGCAAGCGAATGGAAAGCGTTCCAGGACAACTTGCCTGGGTTTTGACTTGGTCCTGATGCGTCCCACCTTGGCAAGTCTTGCTCGTCGCCAGAGGCTCCGAGATGCACAGAAGACGGTGGCAGCTGCTGAAAAGAAGGGCAGCGGTGAGTTTGTCGACAAGCAAGAACATAGGCAGCTGCCTGTGCTTGGGAAGGAGCAGCTGCCTGGTTTTGGCAATTGCCTTCACAGCGCCCAGAAGCCCGGTGCTCTGCTGCTTTGTTTTTCGCAGTCAGTCAATTGCACACTAGTGAAGCTGAGCCAGGCTCTTCAGCTTTGCTGCTTTTGAGCATCTGTGCTCCACTTATGCTCTGTGACATCTCTCGAGGTTGTTTGCCTCGGCCAGGCTGGAAAGTGCCCGCTAGTACCTAGAGCTGGGCAGGAGAGGGCAGAGAGCACTTCCATCTGACAGCAGGTTGCAGATTGCCTCGGAAAGAGCCGTGTCCTTGGAATGTGCAGCAAATCCTCTTTCTTTGCAAACCGCGGTTAGTGTGCAGTGCAGGTACGCTCTCCCCTTGCCAACTGGAGTGGGAAAGCTTTTCGCTAAGCTAGAGATGACTAGAGAAGCAGAAGCGCGGCTCCGGAGCTATCCGGAGGAAAGTGCCGCTTCCCGGCGTCTTTCGGCTTGAAGCGGCGCTCCGGAGCGCTCCGCTGCCGCTCTACTGAGCTGTGCGCGAATTAGCCGCTTCTTCGCCTCCGAGAAGCAGAGATCGCGGTTGCTTGGAAGAGGCGAAAAACGAAGCCGCAAAGAAGCGGGCTTGTGTGCGAAGCCTTCCGACTGCTGGAGGACGGTGGCTGCCGCTCTCCTGCCTGTTGAATTCACTCTCGGCAAGCGAATGGAAAGCGTTCCAGGACAACTTGCCTGGGTTTTGACTTGGTCCTGATGCGTCCCACCTTGGCAAGTCTTGCTCGTCGCCAGAGGCTCCGAGATGCACAGAAGACGGTGGCAGCTGCTGAAAAGAAGGGCAGCGGTGAGTTTGTCGACAAGCAAGAACATAGGCAGCTGCCTGTGCTTGGGAAGGAGCAGCTGCCTGGTTTTGGCAATTGCCTTCACAGCGCCCAGAAGCCCGGTGCTCTGCTGCTTTGTTTTTCGCAGTCAGTCAATTGCACACTAGTGAAGCTGAGCCAGGCTCTTCAGCTTTGCTGCTTTTGAGCATCTGTGCTCCACTTATGCTCTGTGACATCTCTGGAGGTTGTTTGCCTCGGCCAGGCTGGAAAGTGCCCGCTAGTACCTAGAGCTGGGCAGGAGAGGGCAGAGAGCACTTCCATCTGACAGCAGGTTGCAGATTGCCTCGGAAAGAGCCGTGTCCTTGGAATGTGCAGCAAATCCTCTTTCTTTGCAAACCGCGGTTAGTGTGCAGTGCAGGTACGCTCTCCCCTTGCCAAATGGAGTGGGAAAGCTTTTCGCTAAGCTAGAGATGACTAGAGAAGCAGAAGCGCGGCTCCGGAGCTATCCGGAGGAAAGTGCCGCTTCCCGGCGTCTTTCGGCTTGAAGCGGCGCTCCGGAGCGCTGCGCTGCCGCTCTACTGAGCTGTGCGCGAATTAGCCGCTTCTTCGCCTCCGAGAAGCAGAGATCGCGGTTGCTTGGAAGAGGCGAAGAACGAAGCCGCAAAGAAGCGGGCTTGTGTGCCAAGCCTTCCGACTGCTGGAGGACGGTGGCTGCCGCTCTCCTGCCTGTTGAATTCACTCTCGGCAAGCGAATGGAAAGCGTTCCAGGACAACTTGCCTGGGTTTTGACTTGGTCCTGATGCCTCCCACCTTGGCAAGTCTTGCTCGTCGCCAGAGGCTCCGAGATGCACAGAAGACGGTGGCAGCTGCTGAAAAGAAGGGCAGCGGTGAGTTTGTCGACAAGCAAGAACATAGGCAGCTGCCTGTGCTTGGGAAGGAGCAGCTGCCTGGTTTTGGCAATTGCCTTCACAGCGCCCAGAAGCCCGGTGCTCTGCTGCTTTGTTTTTCGCAGTCAGTCAATTGCACACTAGTGAAGCTGAGCCAGGCTCTTCAGCTTTGCTGCTTTTGAGCATCTGTGCTCCACTTATGCTCTGTGACATCTCTCGAGGTTGTTTGCCTCGGCCAGGCTGGAAAGTGCCCGCTAGTACCTAGAGCTGGGCAGGAGAGGGCAGAGAGCACTTCCATCTGACAGCAGGTTGCAGATTGCCTCGGAAAGAGCCGTGTCCTTGGAATGTGCAGCAAATCCTCTTTCTTTGCAAACCGCGGTTAGTGTGCAGTGCAGGTACGCTCTCCCCTTGCCAACTGGAGTGGGAAAGCTTTTCGCTAAGCTAGAGATGACTAGAGAAGCAGAAGCGCGGCTCCGGAGCTATCCGGAGGAAAGTGCCGCTTCCCGGCGTCTTTCGGCTTGAAGCGGCGCTCCGGAGCGCTGCGCTGCCGCTCTACTGAGCTGTGCGCGAATTAGCCGCTTCTTCGCCTCCGAGAAGCAGAGATCGCGGTTGCTTGGAAGAGGCGAAGAACGAAGCCGCAAAGAAGCGGGCTTGTGTGCGAAGCCTTCCGACTGCTGGAGGACGGTGGCTGCCGCTCTCCTGCCTCTTGAATTCACTCACGGCAAGCGAATGGAAAGCGTTCCAGGACAACTTGCCTGGGTTTTGACTTGGTCCTGATGCGTCCCACCTTGGCAAGTCTTGCTCGTCGCCAGAGGCTCCGAGATGCACAGAAGACGGTGGCAGCTGCTGAAAAGAAGGGCAGCGGTGAGTTTGTCGACAAGCAAGAACATAGGCAGCTGCCTGTGCTTGGGAAGGAGCAGCTGCCTGGTTTTGGCAATTGCCTTCACAGCGCCCAGAAGCCCGGTGCTCTGCTGCTTTGTTTTTCGCAGTCAGTCAATTGCACACTAGTGAAGCTGAGCCAGGCTCTTCAGCTTTGCTGCTTTTGAGCATCTGTGCTCCACTTATGCTCTGTGACATCTCTGGAGGTTGTTTGCCTCGGCCAGGCTGGAAAGTGCCCGCTAGTACCTAGAGCTGGGCAGGAGAGGGCAGAGAGCACTTCCATCTGACAGCAGGTTGCAGATTGCCTCGGAAAGAGCCGTGTCCTTGGAATGTGCAGCAAATCCTCTTTCTTTGCAAACCGCGGTTAGTGTGCAGTGCAGGTACGCTCTCCCCTTGCCAAATGGAGTGGGAAAGCTTTTCGCTAAGCTAGAGATGACTAGAGAAGCAGAAGCGCGGCTCCGGAGCTATCCGGAGGAAAGTGCCGCTTCCCGGCGTCTTTCGGCTTGAAGCGGCGCTCCGGAGCGCTGCGCTGCCGCTCTACTGAGCTGTGCGCGAATTAGCCGCTTCTTCGCCTCCCAGAGGCAGAGATCGCGGTTGCTTGGAAGAGGCGAAGAACGAAGCCGCAAAGAAGCGGGCTTGTGTGCGAAGCCTTCCGACTGCTGGAGGACGGTGGCTGCCGCTCTCCTGCCTGTTGAATTCACTCTCGGCAAGCGAATGGAAAGCGTTCCAGGACAACTTGCCTGGGTTTTGACTTGGTCCTGATGCGTCCCACCTTGGCAAGTCTTGCTCGTCGCCAGAGGCTCCGAGATGCACAGAAGACGGTGGCAGCTGCTGAAAAGAAGGGCAGCGGTGAGTTTGTCGACAAGCAAGAACATAGGCAGCTGCCTGTGCTTGGGAAGGAGCAGCTGCCTGGTTTTGGCAATTGCCTTCACAGCGCCCAGAAGCCCGGTGCTCTGCTGCTTTGTTTTTCGCAGTCAGTCAATTGCACACTAGTGAAGCTGAGCCAGGCTCTTCAGCTTTGCTGCTTTTGAGCATCTGTGCTCCACTTATGCTCTGTGACATCTCTCGAGGTTGTTTGCCTCGGCCAGGCTGGAAAGTGCCCGCTAGTACCTAGAGCTGGGCAGGAGAGGGCAGAGAGCACTTCCATCTGACAGCAGGTTGCAGATTGCCTCGGAAAGAGCCGTGTCCTTGGAATGCGCAGCAAATCCTCTTTCTTTGCAAACCGCGGTTAGTGTGCAGTGCAGGTACGCTCTCCCCTTGCCAACTGGAGTGGGAAAGCTTTTCGCTAAGCTAGAGATGACTAGAGAAGCAGAAGCGCGGCTCCGGAGCTATCCGGAGGAAAGTGCCGCTTCCCGGCGTCTTTCGGCTTGAAGCGGCGCTCCGGAGCGCTGCGCTGCCGCTCTACTGAGCTGTGCGCGAATTAGCCGCTTCTTCGCCTCCGAGAAGCAGAGATCGCGGTTGCTTGGAAGAGGCGAAGAACGAAGCCGCAAAGAAGCGGGCTTGTGTGCGAAGCCTTCCGACTGCTGGAGGACGGTGACTGCCGCTCTCCTGCCTGTTGAATTCACTCTCGGCAAGCGAATGGAAAGCGTTCCAGGACAACTTGCCTGGGTTTTGACTTGGTCCTGATGCCTCCCACCTTGGCAAGTCTTGCTCGTCGCCAGAGGCTCCGAGATGCACAGAAGACGGTGGCAGCTGCTGAAAAGAAGGGCAGCGGTGAGTTTGTCGACAAGCAAGAACATAGGCAGCTGCCTGTGCTTGGGAAGGAGCAGCTGCCTGGTTTTGGCGATTGCCTTCACAGCGCCCAGAAGCCCAGTGCTCTGCTGCTTTGTTTTTCGCAGTCAGTCAATTGCACACTAGTGAAGCTGAGCCAGGCTCTTCAGCTTTGCTGCTTTTGAGCATCTGTGCTCCACTTATGCTCTGTGACATCTCTGGAGGTTGTTTGCCTCGGCCAGGCTGGAAAGTGCCCGCTAGTACCTAGAGCTGGGCAGGAGAGGGCAGAGAGCACTTCCATCTGACAGCAGGTTGCAGATTGCCTCGGAAAGAGCCGTGTCCTTGGAATGTGCAGCAAATCCTCTTTCTTTGCAAACCGCGGTTAGTGTGCAGTGCAGGTACGCTCTCCCCTTGCCAAATGGAGTGGGAAAGCTTTTCGCTAAGCTAGAGATGACTAGAGAAGCAGAAGCGCAGCTCCGGAGCTATCCGGAGGAAAGTGCCGCTTCCCGGCGTCTTTCGGCTTGAAGCGGCGCTCCGGAGCGCTGCGCTGCCGCTCTACTGAGCTGTGCGCGAATTAGCCGCTTCTTCGCCTCCGAGAAGCAGAGATCGCGGTTGCTTGGAAGAGGCGAAGAACGAAGCCGCAAAGAAGCGGGCTTGTGTGCGAAGCCTTCCGACTGCTGGAGGACGGTGACTGCCGCTCTCCTGCCTGTTGAATTCACTCTCGGCAAGCGAATGGAAAGCGTTCCAGGACAACTTGCCTGGGTTTTGACTTGGTCCTGATGCCTCCCACCTTGGCAAGTCTTGCTCGTCGCCAGAGGCTCCGAGATGCACAGAAGACGGTGGCAGCTGCTGAAAAGAAGGGCAGCGGTGAGTTTGTCGACAAGCAAGAACATAGGCAGCTGCCTGTGCTTGGGAAGGAGCAGCTGCCTGGTTTTGGCAATTGCCTTCACAGCGCCCAGAAGCCCGGTGCTCTGCTGCTTTGTTTTTCGCAGTCAGTCAATTGCACACTAGTGAAGCTGAGCCAGGCTCTTCAGCTTTGCTGCTTTTGAGCATCTGTGCTCCACTTATGCTCTGTGACATCTCTCGAGGTTGTTTGCCTCGGCCAGGCTGGAAAGTGCCCGCTAGTACCTAGAGCTGGGCAGGAGAGGGCAGAGAGCACTTCCATCTGACAGCAGGTTGCAGATTGCCTCGGAAAGAGCCGTGTCCTTGGAATGTGCAGCAAATCCTCTTTCTTTGCAAACCGCGGTTAGTGTGCAGTGCAGGTACGCTCTCCCCTTGCCAACTGGAGTGGGAAAGCTTTTCGCTAAGCTAGAGATGACTAGAGAAGCAGAAGCGCGGCTCCGGAGCTATCCGGAGGAAAGTGCTGCTTCCCGGCGTCTTTCGGCTTGAAGCGGCGCTCCGGAGCGCTCCGCTGCCGCTCTACTGAGCTGTGCGCGAATTAGCCGCTTCTTCGCCTCCCAGAGGCAGAGATCGCGGTTGCTTGGAAGAGGCGAAGAACGAAGCCGCAAAGAAGCGGGCTTGTGTGCGAAGCCTTCCGACTGCTGGAGGACGGTGGCTGCCGCTCTCCTGCCTGTTGAATTCACTCTCGGCAAGCGAATGGAAAGCGTTCCAGGACAACTTGCCTGGGTTTTGACTTGGTCCTGATGCGTCCCACCTTGGCAAGTCTTGCTCGTCGCCAGAGGCTCCGAGATGCACAGAAGACGGTGGCAGCTGCTGAAAAGAAGGGCAGCGGTGAGTTTGTCGACAAGCAAGAACATAGGCAGCTGCCTGTGCTTGGGAAGGAGCAGCTGCCTGGTTTTGGCAATTGCCTTCACAGCGCCCAGAAGCCCGGTGCTCTGCTGCTTTGTTTTTCGCAGTCAGTCAATTGCACACTAGTGAAGCTGAGCCAGGCTCTTCAGCTTTGCTGCTTTTGAGCATCTGTGCTCCACTTATGCTCTGTGACATCTCTCGAGGTTGTTTGCCTCGGCCAGGCTGGAAAGTGCCCGCTAGTACCTAGAGCTGGGCAGGAGAGGGCAGAGAGCACTTCCATCTGACAGCAGGTTGCAGATTGCCTCGGAAAGAGCCGTGTCCTTGGAATGTGCAGCAAATCCTCTTTCTTTGCAAACCGCAGTTAGTGTGCAGTGCAGGTACGCTCTCCCCTTGCCAAATTGAGTGGGAAAGCTTTTCGCTAAGCTAGAGATGACTAGAGAAGCAGAAGCGCGGCTCCGGAGCTATCCGGAGGAAAGTGCCGCTTCCCGGCGTCTTTCGGCTTGAAGCGGCGCTCCGGAGCGCTGCGCTGCCGCTCTACTGAGCTGTGCGCGAATTAGCCGCTTCTTCGCCTCCGAGAAGCAGAGATCGCGGTTGCTTGGAAGAGGCGAAGAACGAAGCCGCAAAGAAGCGGGCTTGTGTGCGAAGCCTTCCGACTGCTGGAGGACGGTGGCTGCCGCTCTCCTGCCTCTTGAATTCACTCACGGCAAGCGAATGGAAAGCGTTCCAGGACAACTTGCCTGGGTTTTGACTTGGTCCTGATGCGTCCCACCTTGGCAAGTCTTGCTCGTCGCCAGAGGCTCCGAGATGCACAGAAGACGGTGGCAGCTGCTGAAAAGAAGGGCAGCGGTGAGTTTGTCGACAAGCAAGAACATAGGCAGCTGCCTGTGCTTGGGAAGGAGCAGCTGCCTGGTTTTGGCAATTGCCTTCACAGCGCCCAGAAGCCCGGTGCTCTGCTGCTTTGTTTTTCGCAGTCAGTCAATTGCACACTAGTGAAGCTGAGCCAGGCTCTTCAGCTTTGCTGCTTTTGAGCATCTGTGCTCCACTTATGCTCTGTGACATCTCTGGAGGTTGTTTGCCTCGGCCAGGCTGGAAAGTGCCCGCTAGTACCTAGAGCTGGGCAGGAGAGGGCAGAGAGCACTTCCCTCTGACAGCAGGTTGCAGATTGCCTCGGAAAGAGCCGTGTCCTTGGAATGCGCAGCAAATCCTCTTTCTTTGCAAACCGCAGTTAGTGTGCAGTGCAGGTACGCTCTCCCCTTGCCAAATGGAGTGGGAAAGCTTTTCGCTAAGCTAGAGATGACTAGAGAAGCAGAAGCGCGGCTCCGGAGCTATCCGGAGGAAAGTGCCGCTTCCCGGCGTCTTTCGGCTTGAAGCGGCGCTCCGGAGCGCTCCGCTGCCGCTCTACTGAGCTGTGCGCGAATTAGCCGCTTCTTCGCCTCCGAGAAGCAGAGATCGCGGTTGCTTGGAAGAGGCGAAGAACGAAGCCGCAAAGAAGCGGGCTTGTGTGCCAAGCCTTCCGACTGCTGGAGGACGGTGGCTGCCGCTCTCCTGCCTCTTGAATTCACTCACGGCAAGCGAATGGAAAGCGTTCCAGGACAACTTGCCTGGGTTTTGACTTGGTCCTGATGCCTCCCACCTTGGCAAGTCTTGCTCGTCGCCAGAGGCTCCGAGATGCACAGAAGATGGTGGCAGCTGCTGAAAAGAAGGGCAGCGGTGAGTTTGTCGACAAGCAAGAACATAGGCAGCTGCCTGTGCTTGGGAAGGAGCAGCTGCCTGGTTTTGGCATTTGCCTTCACAGCGCCCAGAAGCCCGGTGCTCTGCTGCTTTGTTTTTCGCAGTCAGTCAATTGCACACTAGTGAAGCTGAGCCAGGCTCTTCAGCTTTGCTGCTTTTGAGCATCTGTGCTCCACTTATGCTCTGTGACATCTCTGGAGGTTGTTTGCCTCGGCCAGGCTGGAAAGTGCCCGCTAGTACCTAGAGCTGGGCAGGAGAGGGCAGAGAGCACTTCCATCTGACAGCAGGTTGCAGATTGCCTCGGAAAGAGCCGTGTCCTTGGAATGTGCAGCAAATCCTCTTTCTTTGCAAACCGCGGTTAGTGTGCAGTGCAGGTACGCTCTCCCCTTGCCAACTGGAGTGGGAAAGCTTTTCGCTAAGCTAGAGATGACTAGAGAAGCAGAAGCGCGGCTCCGGAGCTATCCGGAGGAAAGTGCTGCTTCCCGGCGTCTTTCGGCTTGAAGCGGCGCTCCGGAGCGCTCCGCTGCCGCTCTACTGAGCTGTGCGCGAATTAGCCGCTTCTTCGCCTCCCAGAGGCAGAGATCGCGGTTGCTTGGAAGAGGCGAAGAACGAAGCCGCAAAGAAGCGGGCTTGTGTGCGAAGCCTTCCGACTGCTGGAGGACGGTGGCTGCCGCTCTCCTGCCTGTTGAATTCACTCTCGGCAAGCGAATGGAAAGCGTTCCAGGACAACTTGCCTGGGTTTTGACTTGGTCCTGATGCGTCCCACCTTGGCAAGTCTTGCTCGTCGCCAGAGGCTCCGAGATGCACAGAAGACGGTGGCAGCTGCTGAAAAGAAGGGCAGCGGTGAGTTTGTCGACAAGCAAGAACATAGGCAGCTGCCTGTGCTTGGGAAGGAGCAGCTGCCTGGTTTTGGCAATTGCCTTCACAGCGCCCAGAAGCCCGGTGCTCTGCTGCTTTGTTTTTCGCAGTCAGTCAATTGCACACTAGTGAAGCTGAGCCAGGCTCTTCAGCTTTGCTGCTTTTGAGCATCTGTGCTCCACTTATGCTCTGTGACATCTCTGGAGGTTGTTTGCCTCGGCCAGGCTGGAAAGTGCCCGCTAGTACCTAGAGCTGGGCAGGAGAGGGCAGAGAGCACTTCCCTCTGACAGCAGGTTGCAGATTGCCTCGGAAAGAGCCGTGTCCTTGGAATGCGCAGCAAATCCTCTTTCTTTGCAAACCGCAGTTAGTGTGCAGTGCAGGTACGCTCTCCCCTTGCCAAATGGAGTGGGAAAGCTTTTCGCTAAGCTAGAGATGACTAGAGAAGCAGAAGCGCGGCTCCGGAGCTATCCGGAGGAAAGTGCCGCTTCCCGGCGTCTTTCGGCTTGAAGCGGCGCTCCGGAGCGCTCCGCTGCCGCTCTACTGAGCTGTGCGCGAATTAGCCGCTTCTTCGCCTCCGAGAAGCAGAGATCGCGGTTGCTTGGAAGAGGCGAAGAACGAAGCCGCAAAGAAGCGGGCTTGTGTGCGAAGCCTTCCGACTGCTGGAGGACGGTGGCTGCCGCTCTCCTGCCTCTTGAATTCACTCACGGCAAGCGAATGGAAAGCGTTCCAGGACAACTTGCCTGGGTTTTGACTTGGTCCTGATGCCTCCCACCTTGGCAAGTCTTGCTCGTCGCCAGAGGCTCCGAGATGCACAGAAGATGGTGGCAGCTGCTGAAAAGAAGGGCAGCGGTGAGTTTGTCGACAAGCAAGAACATAGGCAGCTGCCTGTGCTTGGGAAGGAGCAGCTGCCTGGTTTTGGCATTTGCCTTCACAGCGCCCAGAAGCCCGGTGCTCTGCTGCTTTGTTTTTCGCAGTCAGTCAATTGCACACTAGTGAAGCTGAGCCAGGCTCTTCAGCTTTGCTGCTTTTGAGCATCTGTGCTCCACTTATGCTCTGTGACATCTCTGGAGGTTGTTTGCCTCGGCCAGGCTGGAAAGTGCCCGCTAGTACCTAGAGCTGGGCAGGAGAGGGCAGAGAGCACTTCCATCTGACAGCAGGTTGCAGATTGCCTCGGAAAGAGCCGTGTCCTTGCAATGTGCAGCAAATCCTCTTTCTTTGCAAACCGCGGTTAGTGTGCAGTGCAGGTACGCTCTCCCCTTGCCAAATGGAGTGGGAAAGCTTTTCGCTAAGCTAGAGATGACTAGAGAAGCAGAAGCGCGGCTCCGGAGCTATCCGGAGGAAAGTGCCGCTTCCCGGCGTCTTTCGGCTTGAAGCGGCGCTCCGGAGCGCTGCGCTGCCGCTCTACTGAGCTGTGCGCGAATTAGCCGCTTCTTCGCCTCCGAGAAGCAGAGATCGCGGTTGCTTGGAAGAGGCGAAGAACGAAGCCGCAAAGAAGCGGGCTTGTGTGCGAAGCCTTCCGACTGCTGGAGGACGGTGGCTGCCGCTCTTATGCCTCTTGAATTCACTCTCGGCAAGCGAATGGAAAGCGTTCCAGGACAACTTGCCTGGGTTTTGACTTGGTCCTGATGCCTCCCACCTTGGCAAGTCTTGCTCGTCGCCAGAGGCTCCGAGATGCACAGAAGACGGTGGCAGCTGCTGAAAAGAAGGGCAGCGGTGAGTTTGTCGACAAGCAAGAACATAGGCAGCTGCCTGTGCTTGGGAAGGAGCAGCTGCCTGGTTTTGGCAATTGCCTTCACAGCGCCCAGAAGCCCGGTGCTCTGCTGCTTTGTTTTTCGCAGTCAGTCAATTGCACACTAGTGAAGCTGAGCCAGGCTCTTCAGCTTTGCTGCTTTTGAGCATCTGTGCTCCACTTATGCTCTGTGACATCTCTCGAGGTTGTTTGCCTCGGCCAGGCTGGAAAGTGCCCGCTAGTACCTAGAGCTGGGCAGGAGAGGGCAGAGAGCACTTCCATCTGACAGCAGGTTGCAGATTGCCTCGGAAAGAGCCGTGTCCTTGGAATGTGCAGCAAATCCTCTTTCTTTGCAAACCGCGGTTAGTGTGCAGTGCAGGTACGCTCTCCCCTTGCCAACTGGAGTGGGAAAGCTTTTCGCTAAGCTAGAGATGACTAGAGAAGCAGAAGCGCGGCTCCGGAGCTATCCGGAGGAAAGTGCCGCTTCCCGGCGTCTTTCGGCTTGAAGCGGCGCTCCGGAGCGCTGCGCTGCCGCTCTACTGAGCTGTGCGCGAATTAGCCGCTTCTTCGCCTCCGAGAAGCAGAGATCGCGGTTGCTTGGAAGAGGCGAAGAACGAAGCCGCAAAGAAGCGGGCTTGTGTGCGAAGCCTTCCGACTGCTGGAGGACGGTGGCTGCCGCTCTCCTGCCTGTTGAATTCACTCTCGGCAAGCGAATGGAAAGCGTTCCAGGACAACTTGCCTGGGTTTTGACTTGGTCCTGATGCGTCCCACCTTGGCAAGTCTTGCTCGTCGCCAGAGGCTCCGAGATGCACAGAAGACGGTGGCAGCTGCTGAAAAGAAGGGCAGCGGTGAGTTTGTCGACAAGCAAGAACATAGGCAGCTGCCTGTGCTTGGGAAGGAGCAGCTGCCTGGTTTTGGCAATTGCCTTCACAGCGCCCAGAAGCCCGGTGCTCTGCTGCTTTGTTTTTCGCAGTCAGTCAATTGCACACTAGTGAAGCTGAGCCAGGCTCTTCAGCTTTGCTGCTTTTGAGCATCTGTGCTCCACTTATGCTCTGTGACATCTCTGGAGGTTGTTTGCCTCGGCCAGGCTGGAAAGTGCCCGCTAGTACCTAGAGCTGGGCAGGAGAGGGCAGAGAGCACTTCCATCTGACAGCAGGTTGCAGATTGCCTCGGAAAGAGCCGTGTCCTTGGAATGTGCAGCAAATCCTCTTTCTTTGCAAACCGCAGTTAGTGTGCAGTGCAGGTACGCTCTCCCCTTGCCAAATGGAGTGGGAAAGCTTTTCGCTAAGCTAGAGATGACTAGAGAAGCAGAAGCGCGGCTCCGGAGCTATCCGGAGGAAAGTGCCGCTTCCCGGCGTCTTTCGGCTTGAAGCGGCGCTCCGGAGCGCTGCGCTGCCGCTCTACTGAGCTGTGCGCGAATTAGCCGCTTCTTCGCCTCCGAGAAGCAGAGATCGCGGTTGCTTGGAAGAGGCGAAGAACGAAGCCGCAAAGAAGCGGGCTTGTGTGCCAAGCCTTCCGACTGCTGGAGGACGGTGGCTGCCGCTCTCCTGCCTCTTGAATTCACTCACGGCAAGCGAATGGAAAGCGTTCCAGGACAACTTGCCTGGGTTTTGACTTGGTCCTGATGCGTCCCACCTTGGCAAGTCTTGCTCGTCGCCAGAGGCTCCGAGATGCACAGAAGACGGTGGCAGCTGCTGAAAAGAAGGGCAGCGGTGAGTTTGTCGACAAGCAAGAACATAGGCAGCTGCCTGTGCTTGGGAAGGAGCAGCTGCCTGGTTTTGGCAATTGCCTTCACAGCGCCCAGAAGCCCGGTGCTCTGCTGCTTTGTTTTTCGCAGTCAGTCAATTGCACACTAGTGAAGCTGAGCCAGGCTCTTCAGCTTTGCTGCTTTTGAGCATCTGTGCTCCACTTATGCTCTGTGACATCTCTGGAGGTTGTTTGCCTCGGCCAGGCTGGAAAGTGCCCGCTAGTACCTAGAGCTGGGCAGGAGAGGGCAGAGAGCACTTCCATCTGACAGCAGGTTGCAGATTGCCTCGGAAAGAGCCGTGTCCTTGGAATGTGCAGCAAATCCTCTTTCTTTGCAAACCGCGGTTAGTGTGCAGTGCAGGTACGCTCTCCCCTTGCCAACTGGAGTGGAAAAGCTTTTCGCTAAGCTAGAGATGACTAGAGAAGCAGAAGCGCGGCTCCGGAGCTATCCGGAGGAAAGTGCCGCTTCCCGGCGTCTTTCGGCTTGAAGCGGCGCTCCGGAGCGCTGCGCTGCCGCTCTACTGAGCTGTGCGCGAATTAGCCGCTTCTTCGCCTCCGAGAAGCAGAGATCGCGGTTGCTTGGAAGAGGCGAAGAACGAAGCCGCAAAGAAGCGGGCTTGTGTGCGAAGCCTTCCGACTGCTGGAGGACGGTGACTGCCGCTCTCCTGCCTGTTGAATTCACTCTCGGCAAGCGAATGGAAAGCGTTCCAGGACAACTTGCCTGGGTTTTGACTTGGTCCTGATGCGTCCCACCTTGGCAAGTCTTGCTCGTCGCCAGAGGCTCCGAGATGCACAGAAGACGGTGGCAGCTGCTGAAAAGAAGGGCAGCGGTGAGTTTGTCGACCAGCAAGAACATAGGCAGCTGCCTGTGCTTGGGAAGGAGCAGCTGCCTGGTTTTGGCAATTGCCTTCACAGCGCCCAGAAGCCCAGTGCTCTGCTGCTTTGTTTTTCGCAGTCAGTCAATTGCACACTAGTGAAGCTGAGCCAGGCTCTTCAGCTTTGCTGCTTTTGAGCATCTGTGCTCCACTTATGCTCTGTGACATCTCTGGAGGTTGTTTGCCTCGGCCAGGCTGGAAAGTGCCCGCTAGTACCTAGAGCTGGGCAGGAGAGGGCAGAGAGCACTTCCATCTGACAGCAGGTTGCAGATTGCCTCGGAAAGAGCCGTGTCCTTGGAATGTGCAGCAAATCCTCTTTCTTTGCAAACCGCGGTTAGTGTGCAGTGCAGGTACGCTCTCCCCTTGCCAAATGGAGTGGGAAAGCTTTTCGCTAAGCTAGAGATGACTAGAGAAGCAGAAGCGCGGCTCCGGAGCTATCCGGAGGAAAGTGCCGCTTCCCGGCGTCTTTCGGCTTGAAGCGGCGCTCCGGAGCGCTGCGCTGCCGCTCTACTGAGCTGTGCGCGAATTAGCCGCTTCTTCGCCTCCGAGAAGCAGAGATCGCGGTTGCTTGGAAGAGGCGAAGAACGAAGCCGCAAAGAAGCGGGCTTGTGTGCGAAGCCTTCCGACTGCTGGAGGACGGTGGCTGCCGCTCTTATGCCTCTTGAATTCACTCTCGGCAAGCGAATGGAAAGCGTTCCAGGACAACTTGCCTGGGTTTTGACTTGGTCCTGATGCCTCCCACCTTGGCAAGTCTTGCTCGTCGCCAGAGGCTCCGAGATGCACAGAAGACGGTGGCAGCTGCTGAAAAGAAGGGCAGCGGTGAGTTTGTCGACAAGCAAGAACATAGGCAGCTGCCTGTGCTTGGGAAGGAGCAGCTGCCTGGTTTTGGCAATTGCCTTCACAGCGCCCAGAAGCCCGGTGCTCTGCTGCTTTTTTTTTCGCAGTCAGTCAATTGCACACTAGTGAAGCTGAGCCAGGCTCTTCAGCTTTGCTGCTTTTGAGCATCTGTGCTCCACTTAGGCTCTGTGACATCTCTGGAGGTTGTTTGCCTCGGCCAGGCTGGAAAGTGCCCGCTAGTACCTAGAGCTGGGCAGGAGAGGGCAGAGAGCACTTCCATCTGACAGCAGGTTGCAGATTGCCTCGGAAAGAGCCGTGTCCTTGGAATGTGCAGCAAATCCTCTTTCTTTGCAAACCGCGGTTAGTGTGCAGTGCAGGTACGCTCTCCCCTTGCCAAATGGAGTGGGAAAGCTTTTCGCTAAGCTAGAGATGACTAGAGAAGCAGAAGCGCGGCTCCGGAGCTATCCGGAGGAAAGTGCCGCTTCCCGGCGTCTTTCGGCTTGAAGCGGCGCTCCGGAGCGCTCCGCTGGCGCTCTGCTGAGCTGTGCGCGAATTAGCCGCTTCTTCGCCTCCGAGAGGCAGAGATCGCGGTTGCTTGGAAGAGGCGAAGAACGAAGCCGCAAAGAAGCGGGCTTGCGTGCGAAGCCTTCCGACTGCTGGAGGACGGTGGCTGCCGCTCTCCTGCCTCTTGAATTCACTCTCGGCAAGCGAATGGAAAGCGTTCCAGGACAACTTGCCTGGGTTTTGACTTGGTCCTGATGCGTCCCACCTTGGCAAGTCTTGCTCGTCGCCAGAGGCTCCGAGATGCACAGAAGACGGTGGCAGCTGCTGAAAAGAAGGGCAGCGGTGAGTTTGTCGACAAGCAAGAACATAGGCAGCTGCCTGTGCTTGGGAAGGAGCAGCTGCCTGGTTTTGGCAATTGCCTTCACAGCGCCCAGAAGCCCGGTGCTCTGCTGCTTTGTTTTTCGCAGTCAGTCAATTGCACACTAGTGAAGCTGAGCCAGGCTCTTCAGCTTTGCTGCTTTTGAGCATCTGTGCTCCACTTATGCTCTGTGACATCTCTGGAGGTTGTTTGCCTCGGCCAGGCTGGAAAGTGCCCGCTAGTACCTAGAGCTGGGCAGGAGAGGGCAGAGAGCACTTCCAGCTGACAGCAGGTTGCAGATTGCCTCGGAAAGAGCCGTGTCCTTGGAATGTGCAGCAAATCCTCTTTCTTTGCAAACCGCGGTTAGTGTGCAGTGTAGGTACACTCTCCCCTTGCCAAATGGAGTGGGAAAGCTTTTCGCTAAGCTAGAGATGACTAGAGAAGCAGAAGCGCGGCTCCGGAGCTATCCGGAGGAAAGTGCCGCTTCCCGGCGTCTTTCGTCTTGAAGCGGCGCTCCGGAGCGCTGCGCTGCCGCTCTACTGAGCTGTGCGCGAATTAGACGCTTCTTCGCCTCCGAGAAGCAGAGATCGCGGTTGCTTGGAAGAGGCGAAGAACGAAGCCGCAAAGAAGCGGGCTTGTGTGTGAAGCCTTCAGACTGCCGGGGGACAGTGGCTGCCGCTCTCCTGCCTCTTGAATTCACTCACGGCAAGCGAATGGAAAGCGTTCCAGGACAACTTGCCTGGGTTTTGACTTGGTCCTGATGCGTCCCACCTTGGCAAGTCTTGCTCGTCGCCAGAGGCTCCGAGATGCACAGAAGACGGTGGCAGCTGCTGAAAAGAAGGGCAGCGGTGAGTTTGTCGACAAGCAAGAACATAGGCAGCTGCCTGTGCTTGGGAAGGAGCAGCTGCCTGGTTTTGGCAATTGCCTTCACAGCGCCCAGAAGCCCGGTGCTCTGCTGCTTTGTTTTTTCGCAGTCAGTCAATTGCACACTAGTGAAGCTGAGCCAGGCTCTTCAGCTTTGCTGCTTTTGAGCATCTGTGCTCCACTTAGGCTCTGTGACATCTCTCGAGGTTGTTTGCCTCGGCCAGGCTGGCAAGTGCCCGCTAGTACCTAGAGCTGGGCAGGAGAGGGCAGAGAGCACTTCCATCTGACAGCAGGTTGCAGATTGCCTCGGAAACAGCCGTGTCCTTGGAATGTGCAGCAAATCCTCTTTCTTTGCAAACCGCGGTTAGTGTGCAGTGCAGGTACGCTCTCCCCTTGCCAAATGGAGTGGGAAAGCTTTTCTCTAAGCTAGAGATGACTAGAGAAGCAGAAGCGCGGCTCCGGAGCTATCCGGAGGAAAGTGCCGTTTCCCGGGGTCTTTCGGCTTGAAGCGGCGCTCCGGAGCGCTCCGCTGCCGCTTTACTGAGCTGTGCGCGAATTAGCCGCTTCTTCGCCTCCGAGAAGCAGAGATCGCGGTTGCTTAGAAGAGGCGAAGAACGAAGCCGCAAAGAAGCGGGCTTGTGTGTGAAGCCTTCCGACTGCCGGAGGACGGTGGCTGCCGCTCTCCTGCCTCTTGAATTCACTCTCGGCAAGCGAATGGAAAGCGTTCCAGGACAACTTGCCTGGGTTTTGACTTGGTCCTGATGCGTCCCACCTTGGCAAGTCTTGCTCGTCGCCAGAGGCTCCGAGATGCACAGAAGACGGTGGCAGCTGCTGAAAAGAAGGGCAGCGGTGAGTTTGTCGACAAGCAAGAACATAGGCAGCTGACTGTGCTTGGGAAGGAGCAGCTGCCTGGTTTTGGCAATTGCCTTCACAGCGCCCAGAAGCCCGGTGCTCTGCTGCTTTGTTTTTCACAGTCAGTCAATTGCACACTAGTGAAGCTGAGCCAGGCTCTTCAGCTTTGCTGCTTTTGAGCATCTGTGCTCCACTTATGCTCTGTGACATCTCTGGAGGTTGTTTGCCTCGCCCAGGCTGGCAAGTGCCCGCTAGTAGCTAGAGCTGGGCAGGAGAGGGCAGAGAGCACTTCCATCTGACAGCAGGTTGCAGATTGCCTCGGAAAGAGCCGTGTCCTTGGAATGTGCAGCAAATCCTCTTTCTTTGCAATCCGCGGTTAGTGTGCAGTGCAGGTACGCTCTCCCCTTGCCAAATGGAGTGGGAAAGCTTTTCGCTAAGCTAGAGATGACTAGAGAAGCAGAAGCGCGGCTCCGGAGCTATCCGGAGGAAAGTGCCTTTTCCCGGGGTCTTTCGGCTTGAAGCGGCGCTCCGGAGCGCTCCGCTGCCGCTCTACTGAGCTGTGCGCGAATTAGCCGCTTCTTCGCCTCCGAGAAGCAGAGATCGCGGTTGCTTGGAAGAGGCGAAGAACGAAGCCGCAAAGAAGCGGGCTTGTGTGCGAAGCCTTCAGACTGCCGGAGGACAGTGGCTGCCGCTCTCCTGCCTCTTGAATTCACTCTCGGCAAGCGAATGGAAAGCGTTCCAGGACAACTTGCCTGGGTTTTGACTTGGTCCGGATGCGTCCCACCTTGGCAAGTCTTGCTCGTCGCCAGAGGCTCCGAGATGCACTGAAGACGGTGGCAGCTGCTGAAAAGAAGGGCAGCGGTGAGTTTGTCGACAAGCAAGAACATAGGCAGCTGCCTGTGCTTGGGAAGGAGCAGCTGCCTGGTTTTGGCAATTGCCTTCACAGCGCCCAGAAGCCCGGTGCTCTGCTGCTTTGTTTTTCGCAGTCAGTCAATTGCACACTAGTGAAGCTGAGCCAGGCTCTTCAGCTTTGCTGCTTTTGAGCATCTGTGCTCCACTTATGCTCTGTGACATCTCTCGAGGTTGTTTGCCTCGGCCAGGCTGGCAAGTGCCCGCTAGTACCTAGAGCTGGGCAGGAGAGGGCAGAGAGCACTTCCATCTGACAGCAGGTTGCAGATTGCCTCGGAAAGAGCCGTGTCCTTGGAATGTGCAGCAAATCCTCTTTCTTTGCAAACCGCGGTTAGTGTGCAGTGCAGGTACGCTCTCCCCTTGCCAAATGGAGTGGGAAAGCTTTTCGCTAAGCTAGAGATGACAAGAGAAGCAGAAGCGCGGCTCCGGAGCTATCCGGAGGAAAGTGCCGTTTCCCGGAGTCTTTCGGCTTGAAGCGGCGCTCCGGAGCGCTTTGCTGCCGCTTTACTGAGCTGTGCGCGAATTAGCCGCTTCTTCGCCTCCGAGAAGCAGAGATCGCGGTTGCTTGGAAGAGGCGAAGAACGAAGCCGCAAAGAAGCGGGCTTGTGTGCGAAGCCTTCAGACTGCTGGAGGACGGTGGCTGCCGCTCTCCTGCCTGTTGAATTCACTCTCGGCAAGCGAATGGAAAGCGTTCCAGGACAACTTGCCTGGGTTTTGACTTGGTCCTGATTCCTCCCACCTTGGCAAGTCTTGCTCGTCGCCAGAGGCTCCGAGATGCACTGAAGACGGTGGCAGCTGCTGAAAAGAAGGGCAGCGGTGAGTTTGTCGACAAGCAAGAACATAGGCAGCTGCCTGTGCTTGGGAAGGAGCAGCTGCCTGGTTTTGGCAATTGCCTTCACAGCGCCCAGAAGCCCGGTGCTCTGCTGCTTTGTTTTTCGCAGTCAGTCAATTGCACACTAGTGAAGCTGAGCCAGGCTCTTCAGCTTTGCTGCTTTTGAGCATCTGTGCTCCACTTAGGCTCTGTGACATCTCTCGAGGTTGTTTGCCTCGCCCAGGCTGGAAAGTGCCCGCTAGTACCTAGAGCTGGGCAGGAGAGGGCAGAGAGCACTTCCAGCTGACAGCAGGTTGCAGATTGCCTCGGAAAGAGCCGTGTCCTTGGAATGTGCAGCAAATCCTCTTTCTTTGCAAACCGCGGTTAGTGTGCAGTGCAGGTACGCTCTCCCCTTGCCAACTGGAGTGGGAAAGCTTTTCGCTAAGCTAGAGATGACTAGAGAAGCAGAAGCGCGGCTCCGGAGCTATCCGGAGGAAAGTGCCGCTTCCCGGCGTCTTTCGGCTTGAAGAGGCGCTCCGGAGTGCTCCGCTGGCGCTCTACTGAGCTGTGCGCGAATTAGCCGCTTCTGCGCCTCCGAGAAGCAGAGATCGCGGTTGCTTGGAAGAGGCGAAGAACGAAGCCGCAAAGAAGCGGGCTTGTGTGCCAAGCCTTCCTACTGCCGGAGGACGGTGGCTGCCGCTCTCCTGCCTGTTGAATTCACTCTCGGCAAGCGAATGGAAAGCGTTCCAGGACAACTTGCCTGGGTTTTGACTTGGTCCTGATGCGTCCCACCTTGGCAAGTCTTGCTCGTCGCCAGAGGCTCCGAGATGCACCGAAGACGGTGGCAGCTGCTGAAAAGAAGGGCAGCGGTGAGTTTGTCGACAAGCAAGAACATAGGCAGCTGCCTGTGCTTGGGAAGGAGCAGCTGCCTGGTTTTGGCAATTGCCTTCACAGCGCCCAGAAGCCCGGTGCTCTGCTGCTTTGTTTTTCGCAGTCAGTCAATTGCACACTAGTGAAGCTGAGCCAGGCTCTTCAGCTTTGCTGCTTTTGAGCATCTGTGCTCCACTTATGCTCTGTGACATCTCTGGAGGTTGTTTGCCTCGGCCAGGCTGGCAAGTGCCCGCTAGTAGCTAGAGCTGGGCAGGAGAGGGCAGAGAGCACTTCCATCTGACAGCAGGTTGCAGATTGCCTCGGAAAGAGCCATGTCCTTGGAATGTGCAGCAAATCCTCTTTCTTTGCAAACCGCGGTTAGTGTGCAGTGTAGGTACGCTCTCCCCTTGCCAAATGGAGTGGGAAAGCTTTTCGCTAAGCTAGAGATGACTAGAGAAGCAGAAGCGCGGCTCCGGAGCTATCCGGAGGGAAGTGCCTCTTCCCGGCGTCTTTCGGCTTGAAGAGGCGCTCCGGAGCGCTCCGCTGGCGCTCTGCTGAGCTGTGCGCGAATTAGCCGCTTCTTCGCCTCCGAGAAGCAGAGATGGCGGTTGCTTGGAAGAGGCGAAGAACGAAGCCGCAAAGAAGCGGGCTTGTGTGCGAAGCCTTCCGACTGCCGGAGGACGGTGGCTGCCGCTCTCCTGCCTGTTGAATTCACTCTCGGCAAGCGAATGGAAAGCGTTCCAGGACAACTTGCCTGGGTTTTGACTTGGTCCTGATGCGTCCCACCTTGGCAAGTCTTGCTCGTCGCCAGAGGCTCCGAGATGCACAGAAGACGGTGGCAGCTGCTGAAAAGAAGGGCAGCGGTGAGTTTGTCGACAAGCAAGAACATAGGCAGCTGCCTGTGCTTGGGAAGGAGCAGCTGCCTGGTTTTGGCAATTGCCTTCACAGCGCCCAGAAGCCCGGTGCTCTGCTGCTTTGTTTTTCGCAGTCAGTCAATTGCACACTAGTGAAGCTGAGCCAGGCTCTTCAGCTTTGCTGCTTTTGAGCATCTGTGCTCCACTTAGGCTCTGTGACATCTCTTGAGGTTGTTTGCCTCGGCCAGGCTGGAAAGTGCCCGCTAGTACCTAGAGCTGGGCAGGAGAGGGCAGAGAGCACTTCCATCTGACAGCAGGTTGCAGATTGCCTCGGAAAGAGCCGTGTCCTTGGAATGTGCAGCAAATCCTCTTTCTTTGCAAACCGCGGTTAGTGTGCAGTGCAGGTACGCTCTCCCCTTGCCAACTGGAGTGGGAAAGCTTTTCGCTAAGCTAGAGATGACTAGAGAAGCAGAAGCGCGGCTCCGGAGCTATCCGGAGGAAAGTGCCGCTTCCCGGCGTCTTTCGGCTTGAAGAGGCGCTCCGGAGTGCTCCGCTGGCGCTCTGCTGAGCTGTGCGCGAATTAGCCGCTTCTTCGCCTCCGAGAAGCAGAGATCGCGGTTGCTTGGAAGAGGCGAAGAACGAAGCCGCAAAGAAGCGGGCTTGTGTGCGAAGCCTTCCGACTGCCGGAGGACGGTGGCTGCCGCTCTCCTGCCTCTTGAATTCACTCTCGGCAAGCGAATGGAAAGCGTTCCAGGACAACTTGCCTGGGTTTTGACTTGGTCCTGATGCGTCCCACCTTGGCAAGTCTTGCTCGTCGCCAGAGGCTCCGAGATGCACAGAAGACGGTGGCAGCTGCTGAAAAGAAGGGCAGCGGTGAGTTTGTCGACAAGCAAGAACATAGGCAGCTGCCTGTGCTTGGGAAGGAGCAGCTGCCTGGTTTTGGCAATTGCCTTCACAGCGCCCAGAAGCCCGGTGCTCTGCTGCTTTGTTTTTCGCAGTCAGTCAATTGCACACTAGTGAAGCTGAGCCAGGCTCTTCAGCTTTGCTGCTTTTGAGCATCTGTGCTCCACTTAGGCTCTGTGACATCTCTGGAGGTTGTTTGCCTCGGCCAGGCTGGAAAGTGCCCACTAGTACCTAGAGCTGGGCAGGAGAGGGCAGAGAGCACTTCCATCTGACAGCAGGTTGCAGATTGCCTCGGAAAGAGCCGTGTCCTTGAATGTGCAGCAAATCCTCTTTCTTTGCAAACCGCGGTTAGTGTGCAGTGTAGGTACGCTCTCCCCTTGCCAAATGGAGTGGGAAAGCTTTTCGCTAAGCTAGAGATGACTAGAGAAGCAGAAGCGCGGCTCCGGAGCTATCCGGAGGGAAGTGCCTCTTCCCGGCGTCTTTCGGCTTGAAGAGGCGCTCCGGAGTGCTCCGCTGGCGCTCTGCTGAGCTGTGCGCGAATTAGCCGCTTCTTCGCCTCCGAGAAGCAGAGATGGCGGTTGCTTGGAAGAGGCGAAGAACGAAGCCGCAAAGAAGCGGGCTTGTGTGCGAAGCCTTCCGACTGCCGGAGGACGGTGGCTGCCGCTCTCCTGCCTGTTGAATTCACTCTCGGCAAGCGAATGGAAAGCGTTCCAGGACAACTTGCCTGGGTTTTGACTTGGTCCTGATGCGTCCCACCTTGGCAAGTCTTGCTCGTCGCCAGAGGCTCCGAGATGCACAGAAGACGGTGGCAGCTGCTGAAAAGAAGGGCAGCGGTGAGTTTGTCGACAAGCAAGAACATAGGCAGCTGCCTGTGCTTGGGAAGGAGCAGCTGCCTGGTTTTGGCAATTGCCTTCACAGCGCCCAGAAGCCCGGTGCTCTGCTGCTTTTTTTTTCGCAGTCAGTCAATTGCACACTAGTGAAGCTGAGCCAGGCTCTTCAGCTTTGCTGCTTTTGAGCATCTGTGCTCCACTTAGGCTCTGTGACATCTCTGGAGGTTGTTTGCCTCGGCCAGGCTGGAAAGTGCCCGCTAGTACCTAGAGCTGGGCAGGAGAGGGCAGAGAGCACTTCCATCTGACAGCAGGTTGCAGATTGCCTCGGAAAGAGCCGTGTCCTTGGAATGTGCAGCAAATCCTCTTTCTTTGCAAACCGCGGTTAGTGTGCAGTGCAGGTACGCTCTCCCCTTGCCAAATGGAGTGGGAAAGCTTTTCGCTAAGCTAGAGATGACTAGAGAAGCAGAAGCGCGGCTCCGGAGCTATCCGGAGGAAAGTGCCGCTTCCCGGCGTCTTTCGGCTTGAAGCGGCGCTCCGGAGCGCTCCGCTGGCGCTCTGCTGAGCTGTGCGCGAATTAGCCGCTTCTTCGCCTCCGAGAGGCAGAGATCGCGGTTGCTTGGAAGAGGCGAAGAACGAAGCCGCAAAGAAGCGGGCTTGCGTGCGAAGCCTTCCGACTGCTGGAGGACGGTGGCTGCCGCTCTCCTGCCTCTTGAATTCACTCTCGGCAAGCGAATGGAAAGCGTTCCAGGACAACTTGCCTGGGTTTTGACTTGGTCCTGATGCGTCCCACCTTGGCAAGTCTTGCTCGTCGCCAGAGGCTCCGAGATGCACAGAAGACGGTGGCAGCTGCTGAAAAGAAGGGCAGCGGTGAGTTTGTCGACAAGCAAGAACATAGGCAGCTGCCTGTGCTTGGGAAGGAGCAGCTGCCTGGTTTTGGCAATTGCCTTCACAGCGCCCAGAAGCCCGGTGCTCTGCTGCTTTGTTTTTCGCAGTCAGTCAATTGCACACTAGTGAAGCTGAGCCAGGCTCTTCAGCTTTGCTGCTTTTGAGCATCTGTGCTCCACTTATGCTCTGTGACATCTCTGGAGGTTGTTTGCCTCGGCCAGGCTGGAAAGTGCCCGCTAGTACCTAGAGCTGGGCAGGAGAGGGCAGAGAGCACTTCCAGCTGACAGCAGGTTGCAGATTGCCTCGGAAAGAGCCGTGTCCTTGGAATGTGCAGCAAATCCTCTTTCTTTGCAAACCGCGGTTAGTGTGCAGTGTAGGTACACTCTCCCCTTGTCAAATGGAGTGGGAAAGCTTTTCGCTAAGCTAGAGATGACTAGAGAAGCAGAAGCGCGGCTCCGGAGCTATCCGGAGGAAAGTGCCGCTTCCCGGCGTCTTTCGTCTTGAAGCGGCGCTCCGGAGCGCTGCGCTGCCGCTCTACTGAGCTGTGCGCGAATTAGCCGCTTCTTCGCCTCCGAGAAGCAGAGATCGCGGTTGCTTGGAAGAGGCGAAGAACGAAGCCGCAAAGAAGCGGGCTTGTGTGTGAAGCCTTCCGACTGCCAGAGGACAGTGGCTGCCGCTCTCCTGCCTCTTGAATTCACTCACGGCAAGCGAATGGAAAGCGTTCCAGGACAACTTGCCTGGGTTTTGACTTGGTCCTGATGCGTCCCACCTTGGCAAGTCTTGCTCGTCGCCAGAGGCTCCGAGATGCACAGAAGACGGTGGCAGCTGCTGAAAAGAAGGGCAGCGGTGAGTTTGTCGACAAGCAAGAACATAGGCAGCTGCCTGTGCTTGGGAAGGAGCAGCTGCCTGGTTTTGGCAATTGCCTTCACAGCGCCCAGAAGCCCGGTGCTCTGCTGCTTTGTTTTTCGCAGTCAGTCAATTGCACACTAGTGAAGCTGAGCCAGGCTCTTCAGCTTTGCTGCTTTTGAGCATCTGTGCTCCACTTAGGCTCTGTGACATCTCTCGAGGTTGTTTGCCTCGGCCAGGCTGGCAAGTGCCCGCTAGTACCTAGAGCTGGGCAGGAGAGGGCAGAGAGCACTTCCATCTGACAGCAGGTTGCAGATTGCCTCGGAAACAGCCGTGTCCTTGGAATGTGCAGCAAATCCTCTTTCTTTGCAAACCGCGGTTAGTGTGCAGTGCAGGTACGCTCTCCCCTTGCCAAATGGAGTGGGAAAACTTTTCTCTAAGCTAGAGATGACTAGAGAAGCAGAAGCGCGGCTCCGGAGCTATCCGGAGGAAAGTGCCGTTTCCCGGGGTCTTTCGGCTTGAAGCGGCGCTCCGGAGCGCTCCGCTGCCGCTTTACTGAGCTGTGCGCGAATTAGCCGCTTCTTCGCCTCCGAGAAGCAGAGATCGCGGTTGCTTAGAAGAGGCGAAGAACGAAGCCGCAAAGAAGCGGGCTTGTGTGTGAAGCCTTCCGACTGCCGGAGGACGGTGGCTGCCGCTCTCCTGCCTCTTGAATTCACTCTCGGCAAGCGAATGGAAAGCGTTCCAGGACAACTTGCCTGGGTTTTGACTTGGTCCTGATGCGTCCCACCTTGGCAAGTCTTGCTCGTCGCCAGAGGCTGCGAGATGCACAGAAGACGGTGGCAGCTGCTGAAAAGAAGGGCAGCGGTGAGTTTGTCGACAAGCAAGAACATAGGCAGCTGACTGTGCTTGGGAAGGAGCAGCTGCCTGGTTTTGGCAATTGCCTTCACAGCGCCCAGAAGCCCGGTGCTCTGCTGCTTTGTTTTTCACAGTCAGTCAATTGCACACTAGTGAAGCTGAGCCAGGCTCTTCAGCTTTGCTGCTTTTGAGCATCTGTGCTCCACTTATGCTCTGTGACATCTCTGGAGGTTGTTTGCCTCGCCCAGGCTGGCAAGTGCCCGCTAGTACCTAGAGCTGGGCAGGAGAGGGCAGAGAGCACTTCCATCTGACAGCAGGTTGCAGATTGCCTCGGAAAGAGCCGTGTCCTTGGAATGTGCAGCAAATCCTCTTTCTTTGCCAACCGCACTTAGTGTGCAGTGCAGGTACGCTCTCCCCTTGCCAAATGGAGTGGGAAAGCTTTTCGCTAAGCTAGAGATGACTAGAGAAGCAGAAGCGCGGCTCCGGAGCTATCCGGAGGAAAGTGCCGTTTCCCGGAGTCTTTCGGCTTGAAGCGGCGCTCCGGAGCGCTCCGCTGGCGCTCTGCTGAGCTGTGCGCGAATTAGCCGCTTCTTCGCCTCCGAGAAGCAGAGATCGCGGTTGCTTGGAAAAGGCGAAGAACGAAGCCGCAAAGAAGCGGGCTTGTGTGTGAAGCCTTCAGACTGCCGGGGGACAGTGGCTGCCGCTCTCCTGCCTCTTGAATTCACTCTCGGCAAGCGAATGGAAAGCGTTCCAGGACAACTTGCCTGGGTTTTGACTTGGTCCTGATGCGTCCCACCTTGGCAAGTCTTGCTCGTCGCCAGAGGCTCCGAGATGCACCGAAGACGGTGGCAGCTGCTGAAAAGAAGGGCAGCGGTGAGTTTGTCGACAAGCAAGAACATAGGCAGCTGCCTGTGCTTGGGAAGGAGCAGCTGCCTGGTTTTGGCAATTGCCTTCACAGCGCCCAGAAGCCCGGTGCTCTGCTGCTTTGCTTTTCGCAGTCAGTCAATTGCACACTAGTGAAGCTGAGCCAGGCTCTTCAGCTTTGCTGCTTTTGAGCATCTGTGCTCCACTTATGCTCTGTGACATCTCTGGAGGTTGTTTGCCTCGGCCAGGCTGGAAAGTGCCCGCTAGTAGCTAGAGCTGGGCAGGAGAGGGCAGAGAGCACTTCCATCTGACAGCAGGTTGCAGATTGCCTCGGAAAGAGCCGTGTCCTTGGAATGTGCAGCAAATCCTCTTTCTTTGCAATCCGCAGTTAGTGTGCAGTGCAGGTACGCTCTCCCCTTGCCAAATGGAGTGGGAAAGCTTTTCGCTAAGCTAGAGATGACTAGAGAAGCAGAAGCGCGGCTCCGGAGCTATCCGGAGGAAAGTGCCTTTTCCCGGGGTCTTTCGGCTTGAAGCGGCGCTCCGGAGCGCTGCGCTGCCGCTCTACTGAGCTGTGCGCGAATTAGCCGCTTCTTCGCCTCCGAGAAGCAGAGATCGCGGTTGCTTGGAAGAGGCGAAGAACGAAGCCGCAAAGAAGCGGGCTTGTGTGCGAAGCCTTCAGACTGCCGGAGGACAGTGGCTGCCGCTCTCCTGCCTCTTGAATTCACTCTCGGCAAGCGAATGGAAAGCGTTCCAGGACAACTTGCCTGGGTTTTGACTTGGTCCGGATGCGTCCCACCTTGGCAAGTCTTGCTCGTCGCCAGAGGCTCCGAGATGCACAGAAGACGGTGGCAGCTGCTGAAAAGAAGGGCAGCGGTGAGTTTGTCGACAAGCAAGAACATAGGCAGCTGCCTGTGCTTGGGAAGGAGCAGCTGCCTGGTTTTGGCAATTGCCTTCACAGCGCCCAGAAGCCCGGTGCTCTGCTGCTTTGTTTTTCGCAGTCAGTCAATTGCACACTAGTGAAGCTGAGCCAGGCTCTTCAGCTTTGCTGCTTTTGAGCATCTGTGCTCCACTTATGCTCTGTGACATCTCTCGAGGTTGTTTGCCTCGGCCAGGCTGGCAAGTGCCCGCTAGTACCTAGAGCTGGGCAGGAGAGGGCAGAGAGCACTTCCATCTGACAGCAGGTTGCAGATTGCCTCGGAAAGAGCCGTGTCCTTGGAATGTGCAGCAAATCCTCTTTCTTTGCAAACCGCGGTTAGTGTGCAGTGCAGGTACGCTCTCCCCTTGCCAAATGGAGTGGGAAAGCTTTTCGCTAAGCTAGAGATGACAAGAGAAGCAGAAGCGCGGCTCCGGAGCTATCCGGAGGAAAGTGCCGTTTCCCGGAGTCTTTCGGCTTGAAGCGGCGCTCCGGAGCGCTTTGCTGCCGCTTTACTGAGCTGTGCGCGAATTAGCCGCTTCTTCGCCTCCGAGAAGCAGAGATCGCGGTTGCTTGGAAGAGGCGAAGAACGAAGCCGCAAAGAAGCGGGCTTGTGTGCGAAGCCTTCAGACTGCTGGAGGACGGTGGCTGCCGCTCTCCTGCCTGTTGAATTCACTCTCGGCAAGCGAATGGAAAGCGTTCCAGGACAACTTGCCTGGGTTTTGACTTGGTCCTGATTCCTCCCACCTTGGCAAGTCTTGCTCGTCGCCAGAGGCTCCGAGATGCACTGAAGACGGTGGCAGCTGCTGAAAAGAAGGGCAGCGGTGAGTTTGTCGACAAGCAAGAACATAGGCAGCTGCCTGTGCTTGGGAAGGAGCAGCTGCCTGGTTTTGGCAATTGCCTTCACAGCGCCCAGAAGCCCGGTGCTCTGCTGCTTTGTTTTTCGCAGTCAGTCAATTGCACACTAGTGAAGCTGAGCCAGGCTCTTCAGCTTTGCTGCTTTTGAGCATCTGTGCTCCACTTAGGCTCTGTGACATCTCTCGAGGTTGTTTGCCTCGGCCAGGCTGGAAAGTGCCCGCTAGTACCTAGAGCTGGGCAGGAGAGGGCAGAGAGCACTTCCATCTGACAGCAGGTTGCAGATTGCCTCGGAAAGAGCCGTGTCCTTGGAATGTGCAGCAAATCCTCTTTCTTTGCAAACCGCGGTTAGTGTGCAGTGCAGGTACGCTCTCCCCTTGCCAACTGGAGTGGGAAAGCTTTTCGCTAAGATAGCGATGACTAGAGAAGCAGAAGCGCGGCTCCGGAGCTATCCGGAGGAAAGTGCCGCTTCCCGGCGTCTTTCGGCTTGAAGCGGCGCTCCGGAGCGCTTTGCTGCCGCTCTACTGAGCTGTGCGCGAATTAGCCGCTTCTTCGCCTCCGAGAAGCAGAGATCGCGGTTGCTTGGAAGAGGCGAAGAACGAAGCCACAAAGAAGCGGGCTTGTGTGCGAAGCCTTCCGACTGCCAGAGGACGGTGGCTGCCGCTCTCCTGCCTGTTGAATTCACTCTCGGCAAGCGAATGGAAAGCGTTCCAGGACAACTTGCCTGGGTTTTGACTTGGTCCTGATGTGTCCCACCTTGGCAAGTCTTGCTCGTCGCCAGAGGCTCCGAGATGCACCGAAGACGGTGGCAGCTGCTGAAAAGAAAGGCAGCGGTGAGTTTGTCGACAAGCAAGAACATAGGCAGCTGCCTGTGCTTGGGAAGGAGCAGCTGCCTGGTTTTGGCAATTGCCTTCACAGCGCCCAGAAGCCCGGTGCTCTGCTGCTTTGTTTTTCGCAGTCAGTCAATTGCACACTAGTGAAGCTGAGCCAGGCTCTTCAGCTTTGCTGCTTTTGAGCATCTGTGCTCCACTTAGGCTCTGTGACATCTCTCGAGGTTGTTTGCCTCGGCCAGGCTGGCAAGTGCCCGCTAGTACCTAGAGCTGGGCAGGACAGGGCAGAGAGCACTTCCATCTGACAGCAGGTTGCAGATTGCCTCGGAAACAGCCGTGTCCTTGGAATGTGCAGCAAATCCTCTTTCTTTGCAAACCGCGGTTAGTGTGCAGTGCAGGTACGCTCTCCCCTTGCCAAATGGAGTGGGAAAGCTTTTCTCTAAGCTAGAGATGACTAGAGAAGCAGAAGCGCGGCTCCGGAGCTATCCGGAGGAAAGTGCCGTTTCCCGGGGTCTTTCGGCTTGAAGCGGCGCTCCGGAGCGCTCCGCTGCCGCTTTACTGAGCTGTGCGCGAATTAGCCGCTTCTTCGCCTCCGAGAGGCAGAGATCGCGGTTGCTTGGAAGAGGCGAAGAACGAAGCCGCAAAGAAGCGGGCTTGTGTGTGAAGCCTTCAGACTGCCGGGGGACAGTGGCTGCCGCTCTCCTGCCTGTTGAATTCACTCTCGGCAAGCGAATGGAAAGCGTTCCAGGACAACTTGCCTGGGTTTTGACTTGGTCCTGATGCGTCCCACCTTGGCAAGTCTTGCTCGTCGCCAGAGGCTCCGAGATGCACAGAAGACGGTGGCAGCTGCTGAAAAGAAGGGCAGCGGTGAGTTTGTCGACAAGCAAGAACATAGGCAGCTGCCTGTGCTTGGGAAGGAGCAGCTGCCTGGTTTTGGCAATTGCCTTCACAGCGCCCAGAAGCCCGGTGCTCTGCTGCTTTGTTTTTCGCAGTCAGTCAATTGCACACTAGTGAAGCTGAGCCAGGCTCTTCAGCTTTGCTGCTTTTGAGCATCTGTGCTCCACTTAGGCTCTGTGACATCTCTGGAGGTTGTTTGCCTCGCCCAGGCTGGCAAGTGCCCGCTAGTACCTAGAGCTGGGCAGGAGAGGGCAGAGAGCACTTCCATCTGACAGCAGGTTGCAGATTGCCTCGGAAAGAGCCGTGTCCTTGGAATGTGCAGCAAATCCTCTTTCTTTGCAAACCGCGGTTAGTGTGCAGTGCAGGTACGCTCTCCCCTTGCCAACTGGAGTGGGAAAGCTTTTCGCTAAGCTAGAGATGACTAGAGAAGCAGAAGCGCGGCTCCGGAGCTATCCGGAGGAAAGTGCCGTTTCCCGGCGTCTTTCGGCTTGAAGCGGCGCTCCGGAGCGCTGCGCTGCCGCTCTACTGAGCTGTGCGCGAATTAGCCGCTTCTTCGCCTCCGAGAAGCAGAGATCGCGGTTGCTTGGAAGAGGCGAAGAACGAAGCCGCAAAGAAGCGGGCTTGTGTGTGAAGCCTTCAGACTGCCGGAGGACAGTGGCTGCCGCTCTCCTGCCTCTTGAATTCACTCTCGGCAAGCGAATGGAAAGCGTTCCAGGACAACTTGCCTGGGTTTTTACTTGGTCCTGATGTGTCCCACCTTGGCAAGTCTTGCTCGTCGCCAGAGGCTCCGAGATGCACCGAAGACGGTGGCAGCTGCTGAAAAGAAGGGCAGCGGTGAGTTTGTCGACAAGCAAGAACATAGGCAGCTGCCTGTGCTTGGGAAGGAGCAGCTGCCTGGTTTTGGCAATTGCTTTCACAGCGCCCAGAAGCCCGGTGCTCTGCTGCTTTGTTTTTCGCAGTCAGTCAATTGCACACTAGTGAAGCTGAGCCAGGCTCTTCAGCTTTGCTGCTTTTGAGCATCTGTGCTCCACTTATGCTGTGTGACATCTCTGGAGTTTGTTTGCCTCGGCCAGGCTGGCAAGTGCCCGCTAGTACCTAGAGCTGGGCAGGAGAGGGCAGAGAGCACTTCCATCTGACAGCAGGTTGCAGATTGCCTCGGAAAGAGCCGTGTCCTTGGAATGTGCAGCAAATCCTCTTTCTTTGCAATCCGCGGTTAGTGTGCAGTGCAGGTACGCTCTCCCCTTGCCAAATGGAGTGGGAAAGCTTTTCGCTAAGCTAGAGATGACTAGAGAAGCAGAAGCGCGGCTCCGGAGCTATCCGGAGGAAAGTGCCGTTTCCCGGCGTCTTTCGGCTTGAAGCGGCGCTCCGGAGCGCTTTGCTGCCGCTTTACTGAGCTGTGCGCGAATTAGCCGCTTCTTCGCCTCCGAGAAGCAGAGATCGCGGTTGCTTGGAAGAGGCGAAGAACGAAGCCGCAAAGAAGCGGGCTTGTGTGTGAAGCCTTCAGACTGCCGGGGGACAGTGGCTGCCGCTCTCCTGCCTCTTGAATTCACTCTCGGCAAGCGAATGGAAAGCGTTCCAGGACAACTTGCCTGGGTTTTGACTTGGTCCTGATTCCTCCCACCTTGGCAAGTCTTGCTCGTCGCCAGAGGCTCCGAGATGCACCGAAGACGGTGGCAGCTGCTGAAAAGAAAGGCAGCGGTGAGTTTGTCGACAAGCAAGAACATAGGCAGCTGCCTGTGCTTGGGAAGGAGCAGCTGCCTGGTTTTGGCAATTGCCTTCACAGCGCCCAGAAGCCCGGTGCTCTGCTGCTTTGTTTTTCGCAGTCAGTCAATTGCACACTAGTGAAGCTGAGCCAGGCTCTTCAGCTTTGCTGCTTTTGAGCATCTGTGCTCCACTTAGGCTCTGTGACATCTCTCGAGGTTGTTTGCCTCGGCCAGGCTGGCAAGTGCCCGCTAGTACCTAGAGCTGGGCAGGACAGGGCAGAGAGCACTTCCATCTGACAGCAGGTTGCAGATTGCCTCGGAAACAGCCGTGTCCTTGGAATGTGCAGCAAATCCTCTTTCTTTGCAAACCGCGGTTAGTGTGCAGTGCAGGTACGCTCTCCCCTTGCCAAATGGAGTGGGAAAGCTTTTCTCTAAGCTAGAGATGACTAGAGAAGCAGAAGCGCGGCTCCGGAGCTATCCGGAGGAAAGTGCCGTTTCCCGGGGTCTTTCGGCTTGAAGCGGCGCTCCGGAGCGCTCCGCTGCCGCTTTACTGAGCTGTGCGCGAATTAGCCGCTTCTTCGCCTCCGAGAGGCAGAGATCGCGGTTGCTTGGAAGAGGCGAAGAACGAAGCCGCAAAGAAGCGGGCTTGTGTGTGAAGCCTTCAGACTGCCGGGGGACAGTGGCTGCCGCTCTCCTGCCTGTTGAATTCACTCTCGGCAAGCGAATGGAAAGCGTTCCAGGACAACTTGCCTGGGTTTTGACTTGGTCCTGATGCGTCCCACCTTGGCAAGTCTTGCTCGTCGCCAGAGGCTCCGAGATGCACAGAAGACGGTGGCAGCTGCTGAAAAGAAGGGCAGCGGTGAGTTTGTCGACAAGCAAGAACATAGGCAGCTGCCTGTGCTTGGGAAGGAGCAGCTGCCTGCTTTTGGCAATTGCCTTCACAGCGCCCAGAAGCCCGGTGCTCTGCTGCTTTGTTTTTCGCAGTCAGTCAATTGCACACTAGTGAAGCTGAGCCAGGCTCTTCAGCTTTGCTGCTTTTGAGCATCTGTGCTCCACTTAGGCTCTGTGACATCTCTGGAGGTTGTTTGCCTCGCCCAGGCTGGCAAGTGCCCGCTAGTACCTAGAGCTGGGCAGGAGAGGGCAGAGAGCACTTCCATCTGACAGCAGGTTGCAGATTGCCTCGGAAAGAGCCGTGTCCTTGGAATGTGCAGCAAATCCTCTTTCTTTGCAATCCGCGGTTAGTGTGCAGTGCAGGTACGCTCTCCCCTTGCCAAATGGAGTGGGAAAGCTTTTCGCTAAGCTAGAGATGACTAGAGAAGCAGAAGCGCGGCTCCGGAGCTATCCGGAAGAAAGTGCCGTTTCCCGGCGTCTTTCGGCTTGAAGCGGCGCTCCAGAGCGCTTTGCTGCCGCTTTACTGAGCTGTGCGCGAATTAGCCGCTTCTTCGCCTCCGAGAAGCAGAGATCGCGGTTGCTTAGAAGAGGCGAAGAACGAAGCCGCAAAGAAGCGGGCTTGTGTGTGAAGCCTTCCGACTGCCGGAGGACAGTGGCTGCCGCTCTTCTGCCTCTTGAATTCACTCTCGGCAAGCGAATGGAAAGCGTTCCAGGACAACTTGCCTGGGTTTTGACTTGGTCCTGATGCGTCCCACCTTGGCAAGTCTTGCTCGTCGCCAGAGGCTCCGAGATGCACCGAAGACGGTGGCAGCTGCTGAAAAGAAGGGCAGCGGTGAGTTTGTCGACAAGCAAGAACATAGGCAGCTGCCTGTGCTTGGGAAGGAGCAGCTGCCTGGTTTTGGCAATTGCCTTCACAGCGCCCAGAAGCCCGGTGCTCTGCTGCTTTGTTTTTCGCAGTCAGTCAATTGCACACTAGTGAAGCTGAGCCAGGCTCTTCAGCTTTGCTGCTTTTGAGCATCTGTGCTCCACTTAGGCTCTGTGACATCTCTGGAGGTTGTTTGCCTCGGCCAGGCTGGAAAGTGCCCGCTAGTAGCTAGAGCTGGGCAGGAGAGGGCAGAGAGCACTTCCATCTGACAGCAGGTTGCAGATTGCCTCGGAAAGAGCCGTGTCCTTGGAATGTGCAGCAAATCCTCTTTCTTTGCAAACCGCGGTTAGTGTGCAGTGCAGGTACGCTCTCCCCTTGCCAACTGGAGTGGGAAAGCTTTTCGCTAAGCTAGAGATGACTAGAGAAGCAGAAGCGCGGCTCCGGAGCTATCCGGAGGAAAGTGCCGTTTCCCGGCGTCTTTCGGCTTGAAGCGGCGCTCCGGAGCGCTTTGCTGCCGCTTTACTGAGCTGTGCGCGAATTAGCCGCTTCTTCGCCTCCGAGAAGCAGAGATCGCGGTTGCTTGGAAGAGGCGAAGAACGAAGCCGCAAAGAAGCGGGCTTGTGTGTGAAGCCTTCAGACTGCCGGGGGACAGTGGCTGCCGCTCTCCTGCCTCTTGAATTCACTCTCGGCAAGCGAATGGAAAGCGTTCCAGGACAACTTGCCTGGGTTTTGACTTGGTCCTGATTCCTCCCACCTTGGCAAGTCTTGCTCGTCGCCAGAGGCTCCGAGATGCACCGAAGACGGTGGCAGCTGCTGAAAAGAAGGGCAGCGGTGAGTTTGTCGACAAGCAAGAACATAGGCAGCTGCCTGTGCTTGGGAAGGAGCAGCTGCCTGGTTTTGGCAATTGCCTTCACAGCGCCCAGAAGCCCGGTGCTCTGCTGCTTTGTTTTTCGCAGTCAGTCAATTGCACACTAGTGAAGCTGAGCCAGGCTCTTCAGCTTTGCTGCTTTTGAGCATCTGTGCTCCACTTAGGCTCTGTGACATCTCTGGAGGTTGTTTGCCTCGGCCAGGCTGGAAAGTGCCCGCTAGTACCTAGAGCTGGGCAGGAGAGGGCAGAGAGCACTTCCATCTGACAGCAGGTTGCAGATTGCCTCGGAAAGAGCCGTGTCCTTGGAATGTGCAGCAAATCCTCTTTCTTTGCCAACCGCACTTAGTGTGCAGTGCAGGTACGCTCTCCCCTTGCCAAATGGAGTGGGAAAGCTTTTCGCTAAGCTAGAGATGACTAGAGAAGCAGAAGCGCGGCTCCGGAGCTATCCGGAGGAAAGTGCCGCTTCCCGGCGTCTTTCGTCTTGAAGCGGCGCTCCGGAGCGCTGCGCTGCCGCTCTACTGAGCTGTGCGCGAATTAGCCGCTTCTTCGCCTCCGAGAAGCAGAGATCGCGGTTGCTTGGAAGAGGCGAAGAACGAAGCCGCAAAGAAGCGGGCTTGTGTGTGAAGCCTTCAGACTGCCGGGGGACAGTGGCTGCCGCTCTCCTGCCTGTTGAATTCACTCTCGGCAAGCGAATGGAAAGCGTTCCAGGACAACTTGCCTGGGTTTTGACTTGGTCCTGATGCGTCCCACCTTGGCAAGTCTTGCTCGTCGCCAGAGGCTCCGAGATGCACCGAAGACGGTGGCAGCTGCTGAAAAGAAGGGCAGCGGTGAGTTTGTCGACAAGCAAGAACATAGGCAGCTGCCTGTGCTTGGGAAGGAGCAGCTGCCTGGTTTTGGCAATTGCCTTCACAGCGCCCAGAAGCCCGGTGCTCTGCTGCTTTGCTTTTCGCAGTCAGTCAATTGCACACTAGTGAAGCTGAGCCAGGCTCTTCAGCTTTGCTGCTTTTGAGCATCTGTGCTCCACTTATGCTCTGTGACATCTCTGGAGGTTGTTTGCCTCGGCCAGGCTGGAAAGTGCCCGCTAGTACCTAGAGCTGGGCAGGAGAGGGCAGAGAGCACTTCCATCTGACAGCAGGTTGCAGATTGCCTCGGAAAGAGCCGTGTCCTTGGAATGTGCAGCAAATCCTCTTTCTTTGCAATCCGCGGTTAGTGTGCAGTGCAGGTACGCTCTCCCCTTGCCAACTGGAGTGGGAAAGCTTTTCGCTAAGCTAGAGATGACTAGAGAAGCAGAAGCGCGGCTCCGGAGCTATCCGGAGGAAAGTGCCGTTTCCCGGCGTCTTTCGGCTTGAAGCGGCGCTCCGGAGCGCTTTGCTGCCGCTTTACTGAGCTGTGCGCGAATTAGCCGCTTCTTCGCCTCCGAGAAGCAGAGATCGCGGTTGCTTGGAAGAGGCGAAGAACGAAGCCGCAAAGAAGCGGGCTTGTGTGTGAAGCCTTCAGACTGCCGGGGGACAGTGGCTGCCGCTCTCCTGCCTCTTGAATTCACTCTCGGCAAGCGAATGGAAAGCGTTCCAGGACAACTTGCCTGGGTTTTGACTTGGTCCTGATTCCTCCCACCTTGGCAAGTCTTGCTCGTCGCCAGAGGCTCCGAGATGCACCGAAGACGGTGGCAGCTGCTGAAAAGAAGGGCAGCGGTGAGTTTGTCGACAAGCAAGAACATAGGCAGCTGCCTGTGCTTGGGAAGGAGCAGCTGCCTGGTTTTGGCAATTGCCTTCACAGCGCCCAGAAGCCCGGTGCTCTGCTGCTTTGTTTTTCGCAGTCAGTCAATTGCACACTAGTGAAGCTGAGCCAGGCTCTTCAGCTTTGCTGCTTTGAGCATCTGTGCTCCACTTAGGCTCTGTGACATCTCTGGAGGTTGTTTGCCTCGGCCAGGCTGGCAAGTGCCCGCTAGTACCTAGAGCTGGCAGGAGAGGGCAGAGAGCACTTCCATCTGACAGCAGGTTGCAGATTGCCTCGGAAAGAGCCGTGTCCTTGAATGTGCAGCAAATCCTCTTTCTTTGCCAACCGCACTTAGTGTGCAGTGCAGGTACGCTCTCCCCTTGCCAAATGGAGTGGGAAAGCTTTTCGCTAAGCTAGAGATGACTAGAGAAGCAGAAGCGCGGCTCCGAGCTATCCGGAGGAAAGCTGCCGTTTCCCGGAGTCTTTCGGCTTGAAGCGGCGCTCCGGAGCGCTCCGCTGCCGCTTTACTGAGCTGTGCGCGAATTAGCCGCTTCTTCGCCTCCGAGAAGCAGAGATCGCGGTTGCTTGGAAAAGGCGAAGAACGAAGCCGCAAAGAAGCGGGCCTTGTGTGTGAAGCCTTCAGACTGCCGGGGGACAGTGGCTGCCGCTCTCGCTGCCTCTTGAATTCACTCTCGGCAAGCGAATGGAAAGCGTTCCAGGACAACTTGCCTGGGTTTTGACTTGGTCCTGATGCGTCCCACCTTGGCAAGTCTTGCTCGTCGCCAGAGGCTCCGAGATGCACCGAAGACGGTGGCAGCTGCTGAAAAGAAGGGCAGCGGTGAGTTTGTCGACAAGCAAGAACATAGGCAGCTGCCTGTGCTTGGGAAGGAGCAGCTGCCTGGTTTTGGCAATTGCCTTCACAGCGCCCAGAAGCCCGGTGCTCTGCTGCTTTGCTTTTCGCAGTCAGTCAATTGCACACTAGTGAAGCTGAGCCAGGCTCTTCAGCTTTGCTGCTTTTGAGCATCTGTGCTCCACTTATGCTCTGTGACATCTCTGGAGGTTGTTTGCCTCGGCCAGGCTGGAAAGTGCCCGCTAGTACCTAGAGCTGGGCAGGAGAGGGCAGAGAGCACTTCCATCTGACAGCAGGTTGCAGATTGCCTCGGAAAGAGCCGTGTCCTTGGAATGTGCAGCAAATCCTCTTTCTTTGCAATCCGCGGTTAGTGTGCAGTGCAGGTACGCTCTCCCCTTGCCAAATGGAGTGGGAAAGCTTTTCGCTAAGCTAGAGATGACTAGAGAAGCAGAAGCGCGGCTCCGGAGCTATCCGGAGGAAAGTGCCGTTTCCCGGAGTCTTTCGGCTTGAAGCGGCGCTCCGGAGCGCTTTGCTGCCGCTTTACTGAGCTGTGCGCGAATTAGCCGCTTCTTCGCCTCCGAGAAAGCAGAGATCGCGGTTGCTTGGAAGAGGCGAAGAACGAAGCCGCAAAGAAGCGGGCTTGTGTGCGAAGCCTTCCGACTGCCAGAGGACGGTGGCTGCCGCTCTCCTGCCTGTTGAATTCACTCTCGGCAAGCGAATGGAAAGCGTTCCAGGACAACTTGCCTGGGTTTTGACTTGGTCCTGATGCGTCCCACCTTGGCAAGTCTTGCTCGTCACCAGAGGCTCCGAGATGCACCGAAGACGGTGGCAGCTGCTGAAAAGAAAGGCAGCGGTGAGTTTGTCGACAAGCAAGAACATAGGCAGCTGCCTGTGCTTGGGAAGGAGCAGCTGCCTGGTTTTGGCAATTGCCTTCACAGCGCCCAGAAGCCCGGTGCTCTGCTGCTTTGTTTTTCGCAGTCAGTCAATTGCACACTAGTGAAGCTGAGCCAGGCTCTTCAGCTTTGCTGCTTTTGAGCATCTGTGCTCCACTTAGGCTCTGTGACATCTCTCGAGGTTGTTGCCTCGGCCAGGCTGGCAAGTGCCCGCTAGTACCTAGAGCTGGGCAGGAGAGGGCAGAGAGCACTTCCATCTGACAGCAGGTTGCAGATTGCCTCAGAAACAGCCGTGTCCTTGGAATGTGCAGCAAATCCTCTTTCTTTGCAATCCGCGGTTAGTGTGCAGTGCAGTACGCTCTCCCCTTGCCAACTGGAGTGGGAAAGCTTTTCGCTAAGCTAGAGATGACTAGAGAAGCAGAAGCGCGGCTCCGGAGCTATCCGGAGGAAAGTGCCGTTTCCCGGAGTCTTTCGGCTTGAAGCGGCGCTCCGGAGCGCTTTGCTGCCGCTTTACTGAGCTGTGCGAATTAGCCGCTTCTTCGCCTCCGAGAAGCAGAGATCGCGGTTGCTTGGAAGAGGCGAAGAACGAAGCCGCAAAGAAGCGGGCTTGTGTGCGAAGCCTTCAGACTGCTGGAGGACGGTGGCTGCCGCTCTCCTGCCTGTTGAATTCACTCTCGGCAAGCGAATGGAAAGCGTTCCAGGACAACTTGCCTGGGTTTTGACTTGGTCCTGATTCCTCCCACCTTGGCAAGTCTTGCTCGTCGCCAGAGGCTCCGAGATGCACCGAAGACGGTGCAGCTGCTGAAAAGAAGGGCAGCGGTGAGTTTGTCGACAAGCAAGAACATAGGCAGCTGCCTGTGCTTGGGAAGGAGCAGCTGCCTGGTTTTGGCAATTGCCTTCACAGCGCCCAGAAGCCCGGTGCTCTGCTGCTTTGTTTTTCGCAGTCAGTCAATTGCACACTAGTGAAGCTGAGCCAGGCTCTTCAGCTTTGCTGCTTTTGAGCATCTGTGCTCCACTTAGGCTCTGTGACATCTCTCGAGGTTGTTTGCCTCGGCCAGGCTGGAAAGTGCCCGCTAGTACCTAGAGCTGGGCAGGAGAGGGCAGAGAGCACTTCCATCTGACAGCAGGTTGCAGATTGCCTCGGAAAGAGCCGTGTCCTTGGAATGTGCAGCAAATCCTCTTTCTTTGCAAACCGCGGTTAGTGTGCAGTGCAGGTACGCTCTCCCCCTTGCCAACTGGAGTGGGAAAGCTTTTCGCTAAGATAGCGATTACTAGAGAAGCAGAAGCGCGGCTCCGGAGCTATCCGGAGGAAAGTGCCGCTTCCCGGCGTCTTTCGCTTGAAGCGGCGCTCCGGAGCGCTCCGCTGCCGCTCTTACTGAGCTGTGCGCGAATTAGCCGCTTCTTCGCCTCTGAGAAGCAGAGATCGCGGTTGCTTGGAAGAGGCGAAGAACGAAGCCACAAAGAAGCGGGCTTGTGTGCGAAGCCTTCCGACTGCCAGAGGACGGTGGCTGCCGCTCTCCTGCCTGTTGAATTCACTCTCGGCAAGCGAATGGAAAGCGTTCCAGGACAACTTGCCTGGGTTTTGACTTGGTCCTGATGCGTCCCACCTTGGCAAGTCTTGCTCGTCGCCAGAGGCTCCGAGATGCACCGAAGACGGTGGCAGCTGCTGAAAAGAAGGCAGCGGTGAGTTTGTCGACAAGCAAGAACATAGGCAGCTGCCTGTGCTTGGGAAGGAGCAGCTGCCTGCTTTTGGCAATTGCCTTCACAGCGCCCAGAAGCCCGGTGCTCTGCTGCTTTGTTTTTCGCAGTCAGTCAATTGCACACTAGTGAAGCTGAGCCAGGCTCTTCAGCTTTGCTGCTTTTGAGCATCTGTGCTCCACTTAGGCTCTGTGACATCTCTCGAGGTTGTTTGCCTCGGCCAGGCTGGCAAGTGCCCGCTAGTACCTAGAGCTGGGCAGGAGAGGGCAGAGAGCACTTCCATCTGACAGCAGGTTGCAGATTGCCTCAGAAACAGCCGTGTCCTTGGAATGTGCAGCAAATCCTCTTTCTTTGCAATCCGCGGTTAGTGTGCAGTGCAGGTACGCTCTCCCCTTGCCAAATGGAGTGGGAAAGCTTTTCGCTAAGCTAGAGATGACTAGAGAAGCAGAAGCGCGGCTCCGGAGCTATCCGGAAGAAAGTGCCGCTTCCCGGGGTCTTTCGCTTGAAGCGGCGCTCCGGAGCGCTCCGCTGCCGCTTTACTGAGCTGTGCGCGAATTAGCCGCTTCTTCGCCTCCGAGAGGCAGAGATCGCGGTTGCTTGGAAGAGGCGAAGAACGAAGCCGCAAAGAAGCGGGCTTGTGTGTGAAGCCTTCAGACTGCCGGGGGACAGTGGCTGCCGCTCTCCTGCCTGTTGAATTCACTCTCGGCAAGCGAATGGAAAGCGTTCCAGGACAACTTGCCTGGGTTTTGACTTGGTCCTATGCGTCCCACCTTGGCAAGTCTTGCTCGTCGCCAGAGGCTCCGAGATGCACCGAAGACGGTGGCAGCTGCTGAAAAGAAGGGCAGCGGTGAGTTTGTCGACAAGCAAGAACATAGGCAGCTGCCTGCTTGCTTGGAAGGAGCAGCTGCCTGGTTTTGGCAATTGCCTTCACAGCGCCCAGAAGCCCGGTGCTCTGCTGCTTTGTTTTTCACAGTCAGTCAATTGCACACTAGTGAAGCTGAGCCAGGCTCTTCAGCTTTGCTGCTTTTGAGCATCTGTGCTCCACTTAGGCTCTGTGACATCTCTGGAGGTTGTTTGCCTCGGCCAGGCTGGAAAGTGCCCGCTAGTACCTAGAGCTGAGCAGGAGAGGGCAAGAGCACTTCCATCTGACAGCAGGTTGCAGATTGCCTCGGAAAGAGCCATGTCCTTGGAATGTGCAGCAAATCCTCTTTCTTTGCAAACCGCGGTTAGTGTGCAGTGCAGGTACGCTCTCCCCTTGCCAACTGGAGTGGGAAAGCTTTTCGCTAAGCTAGAGATGACTAGAGAAGCAGAAGCGCGGCTCCGGAGCTATCCGGAAGAAAGTGCCGTTTCCCGGCGTCTTTCGGCTTGAAGCGGCGCTCCGAGCGCTGCGCTGCCGCTCTACTGAGCTGTGCGCGAGATTAGCCGCTTCTTCGCCTCCGAGAAGCAGAGATCGCGGTTGCTTGGAAGAGGCGAAGAACGAAGCCGCAAAGAAGCGGCTTGTGTGTGAAGCCTTCAGACTGCCGGGGGACAGTGGCTGCCGCTCTCCTGCCTCTTGAATTCACTCTCGGCAAGCGAATGGAAAGCGTTCCAGGACAACTTGCCTGGGTTTTGACTTGTCCTGATTCCCTCCCCCCTTGGCAAGTCTTGCTCGTCACCAGAGGGCCCCGAGATGCACCGAAGACGGTGGCAGCTACTGAAAAGAAGGGAGCGGTGAGTTTGTCGACAAGCAAGAACATAGGCAGCTGCCTGTGCTTGGGAAGGAGCAGCTGCCTGTTTTGGCAATTGCCTTCACAGCGCCCAGAAGCCCGGTGCTCTGCTGCTTTGTTTTTCGCAGTCAGTCAATTGCACACTAGTGAAGCTGAGCCAGGCTCTTCAGCTTTGCTGCTTTTGAGCATCTGTGCTCCACTTAGGCTCTGTGACATCTCTGGAGGTTGTTTGCCTCGCCCAGGCTGGCAAGTGCCCGCTAGTACCTAGAGCTGGGCAGGAGAGGGCAGAGAGCACTTCCATCTGACAGCAGGTTGCAGATTGCCTCGGAAAGAGCCGTGTCCTTGGAATGTGCAGCAAATCCTCTTTCTTGCCAACCGCACTTAGTGTGCAGTGCAGGTACGCTCTCCCCTTGCCAACTGGAGTGGGAAAGCTTTTCGCTAAGCTAGAGATGACTAGAGAAGCAGAAGCGCGGCTCCGGAGCTATCCGGAGGAAAGTGCCGTTTCCCGGAGTCTTTCGGCTTGAAGCGGCGCTCCGGAGCGCTCCGCTGCCGCTTTACTGAGCTGTGCACGAATTAGCCGCTTCTTCGCCTCCGAGAGGCAGAGATCGCGGTTGCTTGGAAGAGGCGAAGAACGAAGCCGCAAAGAAGCGGGCTTGTGTGTGAAGCCTTCAGACTGCCGGGGACAGTGGCTGCCGCTCTCCTGCCTCTTGAATTCACTCTCGGCAAGCGAATGGAAAGCGTTCCAGGACAACTTGCCTGGGTTTTGACTTGGTCTTGATGCGTCCCACCTTGGCAAGTCTTGCTCGTCGCCAGAGGCTCCGAGATGCACCGAAGACGGTGGCAGCTGCTGAAAAGAAGGGCAGCGGTGAGTTTGTCGACAAGCAAGAACATAGGCAGCTGCCTGTGCTTGGGAAGGAGCAGCTGCCTGGTTTTGGCAATTGCCTTCACAGCGCCCAGAAGCCCGGTGCTCTGCTGCTTTGCTTTTCGCAGTCAGTCAATTGCACACTAGTGAAGCTGAGCCAGGCTCTTCAGCTTTGCTGCTTTTGAGCATCTGTGCTCCACTTATGCTCTGTGACATCTCTGGAGGTTGTTTGCCTCGGCCAGGCTGGAAAGTGCCCGCTAGTACCTAGAGCTGGGCAGGAGAGGCAGAGAGCACTTCCATCTGACAGCAGGTTGCAGATTGCCTCGGAAAGAGCCGTGTCCTTGGAATGTGCAGCAAATCCTCTTTCTTTGCAATCCGCGGTTAGTGTGCAGTGCAGGTACGCTCTCCCCTTGCCAAATGGAGTGGGAAAGCTTTTCGCTAAGCTAGAGATGACTAGAGAAGCAGAAGCGCGGCTCCGGAGCTATCCGGAGGAAAGTGCCGCTTCCCGATGTCTTTCGGCTTGAAGCGGCGCTCCGGAGCGCTGCGCTGCCGCTCTACTGAGCTGTGCGCGAATTAGCCGCTTCTTCGCCTCCGAGAAGCAGAGATCGCGGTTGCTTGGAAGAGGCGAAGAACGAAGCCGCAAAGAAGCGGGCTTGTGTGTGAAGCCTTCCGACTGCCGGAGGACAGTGGCTGCCGCTCTCCTGCCTCTTGAATTCACTCTCGGCAAGCGAATGGAAAGCGTTCCAGGACAACTTGCCTGGGTTTTGACTTGTCCTGATGCGTCCCACCTTGGCAAGTCTTGCTCGTCGCCAGAGGCTCCGAGATGCACAGAAGACGGTGGCAGCTGCTGAAAAGAAGGGCAGCGGTGAGTTTGTCGACAAGCAAGAACATAGGCAGCTGCCTGTGCTTGGGAAGGAGCAGCTGCCTGGTTTTGGCAATTGCCTTCACAGCGCCCAGAAGCCCGGTGCTCTGCTGCTTTGTTTTTCGCAGTCAGTCAATTGCACACTAGTGAAGCTGAGCCAGGCTCTTCAGCTTTGCTGCTTTTGAGCATCTGTGCTCCACTTATGCTCTGTGACATCTCTCGAGGTTGTTTGCCTCGCCCAGGCTGGCAAGTGCCCGCTAGTACCTAGAGCTGGGCAGGAGAGGGCAGAGAGCACTTCCATCTGACAGCAGGTTGCAGATTGCCTCGGAAAGAGCCGTGTCCTTGGAATGTGCAGCAAATCCTCTTTCTTTGCCAACCGCACTTAGTGTGCAGTGCAGGTACGCTCTCCCCTTGCCAACTGGAGTGGGAAAGCTTTGTCGCTAGAGACTAGAGAAGCAGAAGCGCGGCTCCGGAGCTATCCGGAGGAAAGTGCCGTTTCCCGGAGTCTTTCGGCTTGAAGCGGCGCTCCGGAGCGCTTTGCTGCCGCTTTACTGAGCTGTGCGCGAATTAGCCGCTTCTTCGCCTCCGAGAAGCAGAGATCGCGGTTGCTTGGAAGAGGCGAAGAACGAAGCCGCAAAGAAGCGGGCTTGTGTGCGAAGCCTTCAGACTGCTGGAGGACGGTGGCTGCCGCTCTCCTGCCTGTTGAATTCACTCTCGGCAAGCGAATGGAAAGCGTTCCAGGACAACTTGCCTGGGTTTTGACTTGGTCCTGATTCCTCCCACCTTGGCAAGTCTTGCTCGTCGCCAGAGGCTCCGAGATGCACCGAAGACGGTGGCAGCTGCTGAAAAGAAGGGCAGCGGTGAGTTTGTCGACAAGCAAGAACATAGGCAGCTGCCTGTGCTTGGGAAGGAGCAGCTGCCTGGTTTTGGCAATTGCCTTCACAGCGCCCAGAAGCCCGGTGCTCTGCTGCTTTGTTTTTCGCAGTCAGTCAATTGCACACTAGTGAAGCTGAGCCAGGCTCTTCAGCTTTGCTGCTTTTGAGCATCTGTGCTCCACTTAGGCTCTGTGACATCTCTCGAGGTTGTTTGCCTCGGCCAGGCTGGAAAGTGCCCGCTAGTACCTAGAGCTGGGCAGGAGAGGGCAGAGAGCACTTCCATCTGACAGCAGGTTGCAGATTGCCTCGGAAAGAGCCGTGTCCTTGGAATGTGCAGCAAATCCTCTTTCTTTGCAAACCGCGGTTAGTGTGCAGTGCAGGTACGCTCTCCCTTGCCAACTGGAGTGGGAAAGCTTTTCGCTAAGATAGCGATGACTAGAGAAGCAGAAGCGCGGCTCCGGAGCTATCCGGAGGAAAGTGCCGCTTCCCGGCGTCTTTCGGCTTGAAGCGGCGCTCCGGAGCGCTGCGCTGCCGCTCTACTGAGCTGTGCGCGAATTAGCCGCTTCTTCGCCTCCGAGAAGCAGAGATCGCGGTTGCTTGGAAGAGGCGAAGAACGAAGCCACAAAGAAGCGGGCTTGTGTGCGAAGCCTTCCGACTGCCAGAGGACGGTGGCTGCCGCTCTCCCTGCCTGTTGAATTCACTCTCGGCAAGCGAATGGAAAGCGTTCCAGGACAACTTGCCTGCGTTTTGACTGTGTCCCTGATGCGTCCCACCTTGGCAAGTCTTGCTCGTCACCAGAGGCTCCGAGATGCACCGAAGACGGTGGCAGCTGCTGAAAAGAAAGGCAGCGGTGAGTTTGTCGACAAGCAAGAACATAGGCAGCTGCCTGTGCTTGGGAAGGAGCAGCTGCCTGGTTTTGGCAATTGCCTTCACAGCGCCCAGAAGCCCGGTGCTCTGCTGCTTTGTTTTTCGCAGTCAGTCAATTGCACACTAGTCAAGCTGAGCCAGGCTCTTCAGCTTTGCTGCTTTTGAGCATCTGTGCTCCACTTAGGCTCTGTGACATCTCTCGAGGTTGTTTGCCTCGGCCAGGCTGGAAAGTGCCCGCTAGTACCTAGAGCTGGGCAGGAGAGGGCAGAGAGCACTTCCATCTGACAGCAGGTTGCAGATTGCCTCGGAAAGAGCCGTGTCCTTGGAATGTGCAGCAAATCCTCTTTCTTTGCAAACCGCGGTTAGTGTGCAGTGCAGGTACGCTCTCCCCTTGCCAAATGGAGTGGGAAAGCTTTTCGCTAAGCTAGAGATGACTAGAGAAGCAGAAGCGCGGCTCCGGAGCTATCCGGAGGAAAGTGCCGCTTCCCGATGTCTTTCGGCTTGAAGCGGCGCTCCGGAGCGCTGCGCTGCCGCTCTACTGAGCTGTGCGCGAATTAGCCGCTTCTTCGCCTCCGAGAAGCAGAGATCGCGGTTGTCTTGGAAGAGGCGAAGAACGAAGCCGCAAAGAAGCGGGCTTGTGTGTGAAGCCTTCAGACTGCCAGAGGACGGTGGCTGCCGCTCTCCTGCCTCTTGAATTCACTCTCGGCAAGCGAATGGAAAGCGTTCCAGGACAACTTGCCTGGGTTTTGACTTGGTCCTGATGTGTCCCACCTTGGCAAGTCTTGCTCGTCGCCAGAGGCTCCGAGATGCACAGAAGACGGTGGCAGCTGCTGAAAAGAAGGGCAGCGGTGAGTTTGTCGACAAGCAAGAACATAGGCAGCTGCCTGTGCTTGGGAAGGAGCAGCTGCCTGGTTTTGGCAATTGCCTTCACAGCGCCCAGAAGCCCGGTGCTCTGCTGCTTTGTTTTTCGCAGTCAGTCAATTGCACACTAGTGAAGCTGAGCCAGGCTCTTCAGCTTTGCTGCTTTGAGCATCTGTGCTCCACTTATGCTCTGTGACATCTCTCGAGGTTGTTTGCCTCGGCCAGGCTGGCAAGTGCCCGCTAGTACCTAGAGCTGGGCAGGAGAGGGCAGAGAGCACTTCCATCTGACAGCAGGTTGCAGATTGCCTCGGAAAGAGCCGTGTCCTTGGAATGTGCAGCAAATCCTCTTTCTTTGCCAACCGCACTTAGTGTGCAGTGCAGGTACGCTCTCCCCTTGCCAACTGGAGTGGGAAAGCTTTTCGCTAAGCTAGAGATGACTAGAGAAGCAGAAGCGCGGCTCCGGAGCTATCCGGAGGAAAGTGCCGTTTCCCGGAGTCTTTCGGCTTGAAGCGGCGCTCCGGAGCGCTTTGCTGCGCCTTTACTGAGCTGTGCGCGAATTAGCCGCTTCTTCGCCTCCGAGAAGCAGAGATCGCGGTTGCTTGGAAGAGGCGAAGAACGAAGCCGCAAAGAAGCGGGCTTGTGTGCGAAGCCTTCAGACTGCTGGAGGACGGTGGCTGCCGCTCTCCTGCCTGTTGAATTCACTCTCGGCAAGCGAATGGAAAGCGTTCCAGGACAACTTGCCTGGGTTTTGACTTGGTCCTGATTCCTCCCACCTTGGCAAGTCTTGCTCGTCGCCAGAGGCTCCGAGATGCACCGAAGACGGTGGCAGCTGCTGAAAAGAAGGGCAGCGGTGAGTTTGTCGACAAGCAAGAACATAGGCAGCTGCCTGTGCTTGGGAAGGAGCAGCTGCCTGGTTTTGGCAATTGCTTTCACAGCGCCCAGAAGCCCGGTGCTCTGCTGCTTTGTTTTTCGCAGTCAGTCAATTGCACACTAGTCAAGCTGAGCCAGGCTCTTCAGCTTTGCTGCTTTTGAGCATCTGTGCTCCACTTAGGCTCTGTGACATCTCTCGAGGTTGTTTGCCTCGCCCAGGCTGGCAAGTGCCCGCTAGTACCTAGAGCTGGGCAGGAGAGGGCAGAGAGCACTTCCATCTGACAGCAGGTTGCAGATTGCCTCGGAAAGAGCCGTGTCCTTGGAATGTGCAGCAAATCCTCTTTCTTTGCAAACCGCGGTTAGTGTGCAGTGCAGGTACGCTCTCCCCTTGCCAACTGGAGTGGGAAAGCTTTTCGCTAAGATAGCGATGACTAGAGAAGCAGAAGCGCGGCTCCGGAGCTATCCGAGGAAAGTGCCGCTTCCCGGCGTCTTTCGGCTTGAAGCGGCGCTCCGGAGCGCTGCGCTGCCGCTCTACTGAGCTGTGCGCGAATTAGCCGCTTCTTCGCCTCCGAGAAGCAGAGATCGCGGTTGCTTGGAAGAGGCGAAGAACGAAGCCACAAAGAAGCGGGCTTGTGTGCGAAGCCTTCCGACTGCCAGAGGACGGTGGCTGCCGCTCTCCTGCCTGTTGAATTCACTCTCGGCAAGCGAATGGAAAGCGTTCCAGGACAACTTGCCTGGGTTTTGACTTGGTCCTGATGCGTCCCACCTTGGCAAGTCTTGCTCGTCACCAGAGGCTCCGAGATGCACCGAAGACGGTGGCAGCTGCTGAAAAGAAAGGCAGCGGTGAGTTTGTCGACAAGCAAGAACATAGGCAGCTGCCTGTGCTTGGGAAGGAGCAGCTGCCTGGTTTTGGCAATTGCCTTCACAGCGCCCAGAAGCCGGTGCTCTGCTGCTTTGTTTTTCGCAGTCAGTCAATTGCACACTAGTGAAGCTGAGCCAGGCTCTTCAGCTTTGCTGCTTTTGAGCATCTGTGCTCCACTTAGGCTCTGTGACATCTCTCGAGGTTGTTTGCCTCGGCCAGGCTGGCAAGTGCCCGCTAGTAGCTAGAGCTGGGCAGGAGAGGGCAGAGAGCACTTCCATCTGACAGCAGGTTGCAGATTGCCTCAGAAACAGCCGTGTCCTTGGAATGTGCAGCAAATCCTCTTTCTTTGCAAACCGCGGTTAGTGTGCAGTGCAGGTACGCTCTCCCCTTGCCAAATGGAGTGGGAAAGCTTTTCGCTAAGCTAGAGATGACTAGAGAAGCAGAAGCGCGGCTCCGGAGCTATCCGGAAGAAAGTGCCGCTTCCCGGGGTCTTTCGGCTTGAAGCGGCGCTCCGGAGCGCTCCGCTGCCGCTTTACTGAGCTGGTGCGCGAATTAGCCGCTTCTTCGCCTCCGAGAGGCAGAGATCGCGGTTGCTTGGAAGAGCGAAGAACGAAGCCGCAAAGAAGCGGGCTTGTGTGTGAAGCCTTCAGACTGCCGGGGGACAGTGGCTGCCGCTCTCCTGCCTGTTGAATTCACTCTGGGCAAGCGAATGGAAGCGTTCCAGGACAACTTGCCTGGGTTTTGACTTGGTCCTGATGCGTCCCACCTTGGCAAGTCTTGCTCGTCGCCAGAGGCTCCGAGATGCACCGAAGACGGTGGCAGCTGCTGAAAAGAAGGGCAGCGGTGAGTTTGTCGACAAGCAAGAACATAGGCAGCTGCCTGTGCTTGGGAAGGAGCAGCTGCCTGGTTTTGGCAATTGCCTTCACAGCGCCCAGAAGCCCGGTGCTCTGCTGCTTTGTTTTTCACAGTCAGTCAATTGCACACTAGTGAAGCTGAGCCAGGCTCTTCAGCTTGCTTGCTGCTTTTGAGCATCTGTGCTCCACTTAGGCTCTGTGACATCTCTGGAAGTTGTTTGCCTCGGCCAGGCTGGAAAGTGCCCGCTAGTACCTAGAGCTGGGCAGGAGAGGGCAGAGAGCACTTCCATCTGACAGCAGGTTGCAGATTGCCTCGGAAAGAGCCGTGTCCTTGGAATGTGCAGCAAATCCTCTTTCTTTGCAATCCGCGGTTAGTGTGCAGTGCAGGTACGCTCTCCCCTTGCCAACTGGAGTGGGAAAGCTTTTCGCTAAGCTAGAGATGACTAGAGAAGCAGAAGCGCGGCTCCGGAGCTATCCGGAGGAAAGTGCCGTTTCCCGGCGTCTTTCGGCTTGAAGCGGCGCTCCGGAGCGCTGCGCTGCCGCTCTACTGAGCTGTGCGCGAATTAGCCGCTTCTTCGCCTCCGAGAAGCAGAGATCGCGGTTGCTTGGAAGAGGCGAAGAACGAAGCCGCAAAGAAGCGGGCTTGTGTGTGAAGCCTTCAGACTGCCGGGGGACAGTGGCTGCCGCTCTCCTGCCTGTTGAATTCACTCTCGGCAAGCGAATGGAAAAGCGTTCCAGGACAACTTGCCTGGGTTTTGTCTTGGTCCTGATGCCTCCCACCTTGGCAAGTCTTTGCTCGTTGCCAGAGGCTCCGAGATGCACCGAAGACGGTGGCAGCTGCTGAAAAGAAGGGCAGCGGTGATTTTGTCGACAAGCAAGAACATAGGCAGCTGCCTGTGCTTGGGAAGGAGCACGTGCTGGTTTTGGCAATTGCCTTCACAGCGCCCAGAAGCCCGGTGCTCTGCTGCTTTGTTTTTCGCAGTCAGTCAATTGCACACTAGTGAAGCTGAGCCAGGCTCTTCAGCTTTGCTGCTTTTGAGCATCTGTGCTCCACTTAGGCTCTGTGACATCTCTGGAGGTTGTTTGCCTCGGCCAGGCTGGAAAGTGCCCGCTAGTACCTAGAGCTGGCAGGAGAGGGCAGAGAGCACTTCCCATCTGACAGCAGGTTGCAGATTGCCTCGGAAAGAGCCGTGTCCTTGGAATGTGCAGCAAATCCTCTTTCTTTGCAAACCGCGGTTAGTGTGCAGTGCAGGTACGCTCTCCCCTTGCCAAATGGAGTGGGAAAGCTTTTCGCTAAGCTAGAGATGACTAGAGAAGCAGAAGCGCGGCTCCGGAGCTATCCGGAGGAAAGTGCCGCTTCCCCGATGTCTTTCGGCTTGAAGCGGCGCTCCGGAGCGCTGCGCTGCCGCTCTACTGAGCTGTGCGCGAATTAGCCGCTTCTTCGCCTCCGAGAAGCAGAGATCGCGGTTGCTTGGAAGAGGCGAAGAACGAAGCCGCAAAGAAGCGGGCTTGTGTGTGAAGCCTTCAGACTGCCAGAGGACGGTGGCTGCCGCTCTCCTGCCTCTTGAATTCACTCTCGGCAAGCGAATGGAAAGCGTTCCAGGACAACTTGCCTGGGTTTTGACTTGGTCCTGATGTGTCCCACCTTGGCAAGTCTTGCTCGTCGCCAGAGGCTCCGAGATGCACAGAAGACGGTGGCAGCTGCTGAAAAGAAGGGCAGCGGTGAGTTTGTCGACAAGCAAGAACATAGGCAGCTGCCTGTGCTTGGGAAGGAGCAGCTGCCTGGTTTTGGCAATTGCCTTCACAGCGCCCAGAAGCCCGGTGCTCTGCTGCTTTGTTTTTCGCAGTCAGTCAATTGCACACTAGTGAAGCTGAGCCAGGCTCTTCAGCTTTGCTGCTTTTGAGCATCTGTGCTCCACTTAGGCTCTGTGACATCTCTGGAGGTTGTTTGCCTCGCCCAGGCTGGCAAGTGCCCGCTAGTACCTAGAGCTGGGCAGGAGAGGGCAGAGAGCACTTCCATCTGACAGCAGGTTGCAGATTGCCTCGGAAAGAGCCGTGTCCTTGGAATGTGCAGCAAATCCTCTTTCTTTGCAAACCGCGGTTAGTGTGCAGTGCAGGTACGCTCTCCCCTTGCCAACTGGAGTGGAAAGCTTTTCGCTAAGATAGCGATGACTAGAGAAGCAGAAGTGCGGCTCCGGAGCTATCCGGAGGAAAGTGCCGCTTCCCGGCGTCTTTCGGCTTGAAGCGGCGCTCCGGAGCGCTGCGCTGCCGCTCTACTGAGCTGTGCGCGAATTAGCCGCTTCTTCGCCTCCGAGAAGCAGAGATCGCGGTTGCTTGGAAGAGGCGAAGAACGAAGCCACAAAGAAGCGGGCTTGTGTGCGAAGCCTTCCGACTGCCAGAGGACGGTGGCTGCCGCTCTCCTGCCTGTTGAATTCACTCTCGGCAAGCGAATGGAAAGCGTTCCAGGACAACTTGCCTGGGTTTTGACTTGGTCCTGATGCGTCCCACCTTGGCAAGTCTTGCTCGTCACCAGAGGCTCCGAGATGCACCGAAGACGGTGGCAGCTGCTGAAAAGAAAGGCAGCGGTGAGTTTGTCGACAAGCAAGAACATAGGCAGCTGCCTGTGCTTGGGAAGGAGCAGCTGCCTGGTTTTGGCAATTGCCTTCACAGCGCCCAGAAGCCCGGTGCTCTGCTGCTTTGTTTTTCGCAGTCAGTCAATTGCACACTAGTGAAGCTGAGCCAGGCTCTTCAGCTTTGCTGCTTTGAGCATCTGTGCTCCACTTAGGCTCTGTGACATCTCTCGAGGTTGTTTGCCTCGGCCAGGCTGGCAGTGCCCGCTAGTACCTAGAGCTGGGCAGGAGAGGGCAGAGAGCACTTCCATCTGACAGCAGGTTGCAGATTGCCTCAGAAACAGCCGTGTCCTTGGAATGTGCAGCAAATCCTCTTTCTTTGCAAACCGCGGTTAGTGTGCAGTGCAGGTACGCTCTCCCCTTGTCAAATGGAGTGGGAAAGCTTTTCGCTAAGCTAGAGATGACTAGAGAAGCAGAAGCGCGGCTCGGAGCTATCCGGAGGAAAGTGCCGTTTCCCGGCGTCTTTCGCTTGAAGCGCGCGTCCGGAGCGCTGCGCTGCCGCTCTACTGAGCTGTGCGCGAATTAGCCGCTTCTTCGCCTCCGAGAAGCAGAGATCGCGGTTGCTTGGAAGAGGCGAAGAACGAAGCCGCAAAGAAGCGGGCTTGTGTGTGAAGCCTTCAGACTGCCGGGGGACAGTGGCTGCCGCTCTCCG
>NW_027100390.1:0-51020 GCF_031753505.1 Anomalospiza imberbis | reverse complement strand
GAAGCAGAAGCGCGGCTCCGGAGCTATCCGGAGGAAAGTGCCGCTTCCCGGCGTCTTTCGGCTTGAAGCGGCGCTCCGGAGCGCTCCGCTGCCGCTCTACTGAGCTGTGCGCGAATTAGCCGCTTCTTCGCCTTCGAGAAGCAGAGATCGCGGTTGCTTGGAAGAGGCGAAGAACGAAGCCGCAAAGAAGCGGGCTTGTGTGCCAAGCCTTCCGACTGCTGGAGGACGGTGGCTGCCGCTCTCCTGCCTCTTGAATTCACTCTCGGCAAGCGAATGGAAAGCGTTCCAGGACAACGTGCCTGAGTTTTTACTCTGTCCTGATGCGTCCCACCTTGGCAAGTCTTGCTCGTCGCCAGAGGCTCCGAGATGCACCGAAGACGGTGGCAGCTGCTGAAAAGAAGGGCAGGGGTGAGTTTGTCGACAAGCAAGAACATAGGCAGCTGCCTGTGCTTGGGAAGGAGCAGCTGCCTGGTTTTGGCAATTGCCTTCACAGCGCCCAGAAGCCCGGTGCTCTGCTGCTTTGTTTTTCGCAGTCAGTCAATTGCACACTAGTGAAGCTGAGCCAGGCTCTTCAGCTTTGCTGCTTTTGAGCATCTGTGCTCCACTTATGCTCTATGACATCTCTCGAGGTTGTTTGCCTCGGCCAGGCTGGAAAGTGCCCGCTAGTACACAGAGCTGGGCAGGAGAGGGCAGAGAGCACTTCCATCTGACAGCAGGTTGCAGATTGCCTCGGAAAGAGCCGTGTCCTTGGAATGTGCAGCAAATCCTCTTTCTTTGCAAACCGCGGTTAGTGTGCAGTGCAGGTACACTCTCCCCTTGCCAAATGGAGTGGGAAAGCTTTTCGCTAAGCTAGAGACGACTAGAGAAGCAGAAGCGCGGCTCCGGAGCTATCCGGAGGAAAGTGCCGCTTCCCGGCGTCTTTCGGCTTGAAGCGGCGCTCCGGAGCGCTCCGCTGGCGCTCTACTGAGCTGTGAACGAATTAGCCGCTTCTTCGCCTCCGAGAAGCAGAGATTGCGGTTGCTTGGAAGAGGCGAAGAACGAAGCCGCAAAGAAGCGGGCTTGTGTGCGAAGCCTTACGACTGCTGGAGGACGGTGGCTGCCGCTCTCCTGCCTCTTGAATTCACTCTCGGCAAGCGAATGGAAAGCGTTCCAGGACAACTTGCCTGGGTTTTGACTTGGTCCTGATGCGTCCCACCTTGGCAAGTCTTGCTCGTCGCCAGAGGCTCCGAGATGCACAGAAGACGGTGGCAGCTGCTGAAAAGAAGGGCAGCGGTGAGTTTGTCGACAAGCAAGAACATAGGCAGCTGACTGTGCTTGGGAAGGAGCAGCTGCCTGGTTTTGGCAATTGCCTTCACAGCGCCCAGAAGCCCGGTGCTCTGCTGCTTTGTTTTTCGCAGTCAGTCAATTGCACACTAGTGAAGCTGAGCCAGGCTCTTCATCTTTGCTGCTTTTGAGCATCTGTGCTCCACTTAGGCTCTGTGACATCTCTCGAGGTTGTTTGCCTCGGCCAGGCTGGAAAGTGCCCGCTAGTACACAGAGCTGGGCAGGAGAGGGCAGAGAGCACTTCCATCTGACAGCAGGTTGCAGATTGCCTCGGAAAGAGCCGTGTCCTTGGAATGTGCAGCAAATCCTCTTTCTTTGCAAACCGCGGTTAGTGTGCAGTGCAGGTACGCTCTCCCCTTGCCAAATGGAGTGGGAAAGCTTTTCACTAAGCTAGAGATGACTAGAGAAGCAGAAGCGCGGCTCCGGAGCTATCCGGAGGAAAGTGCCGCTTCCCGGCGTCTTTCGGCTTGAAGCGGCGCTCCGGAGCGCTGCGCTGCCGCTCTACTGAGCTGTGCGCGAATTAGCCGCTTCTTCGCCTCTGAGAGGCAGAGATCGCGGTTGCTTGGAAGAGGCGAAGAACGAAGCCGCAAAGAAGCGGGCTTGTGTGCCAAGCCTTCCGACTGCTGGAGGACGGTGGCTGCCGCTCTCCTGCCTCTTGAATTCACTCTCGGCAAGCGAATGGAAAGCGTTCCAGGACAACTTGCCTGGGTTTTGACTTGGTCCTGATGCGTCCCACCTTGGCAAGTCTTGCTCGTCGCCAGAGGCTCCGAGATGCACCGAAGACGGTGGCAGCTGCTGAAAAGAAGGGCAGCGGTGAGTTTGTCGACAAGCAAGAACATAGGCAGCTGCCTGTGCTTGGGAAGGAGCAGCTGCCTGGTTTTGGCAATTGCCTTCACAGCGCCCAGAAGCCCGGTGCTCTGCTGCTTTGTTTTTCGCAGTCAGTCAATTGCACACTAGTGAAGCTGAGCCAGGCTCTTCATCTTTGCTGCTTTTGAGCATCTGTGCTCCACTTATGCTCTGTGACTTCTCTCGAGGTTGTTTGCCTCGGCCAGGCTGGAAAGTGCCCGCTAGTACACAGAGCTGGGCAGGAGAGGGCAGAGAGCACTTCCATCTGACAGCAGGTTGCAGATTGCCTCGGAAAGAGCCGTGTCCTTGGAATGTGCAGCAAATCCTCTTTCTTTGCAAACCGCGGTTAGTGTGCAGTGCAGGTACGCTCTCCCCCTTGCCAAATGGAGTGGGAAAGCTTTTCGCTAAGCTAGAGATGACTAGAGAAGCAGAAGCGCGGCTCCGGAGCTATCCGGAGGAAAGTGCCGCTTCCCGGCGTCTTTCGGCTTGAAGCGGCGCTCCGGAGCGCTCCGCTGCCGCTCTACTGAGCTGTGCGCGAATTAGCCGCTTCTTCGCCTTCGAGAAGCAGAGATCGCGGTTGCTTGGAAGAGGCGAAGAACGAAGCCGCAAAGAAGCGGGCTGGTGTGCGAAGCCTTCCGACTGCTGGAGGACGGTGGCTGCCGCTCTCCTGCCTCTTGAATTCACTCTCGGCAAGCGAATGGAAAGCGTTCCAGGACAACTTGCCTGAGTTTTTACTTGGTCCTGATGCGTCCCACCTTGGCAAGTCTTGCTCGTCGCCAGAGGCTCCGAGATGCACAGAAGACGGTGGCAGCTGCTGAAAAGAAGGGCAGGGGTGAGTTTGTCGACAAGCAAGAACATAGGCAGCTGCCTGTGCTTGGGAAGGAGCAGCTGCCTGGTTTTGGCAATTGCCTTCACAGCGCCCAGAAGCCCGGTGCTCTGCTGCTTTGTTTTTCGCAGTCAGTCAATTGCACACTAGTGAAGCTGAGCCAGGCTCTTCATCTTTGCTGCTTTTGAGCATCTGTGCTCCACTTATGCTCTGTGACTTCTCTCGAGGTTGTTTGCCTCGGCCAGGCTGGAAAGTGCCCGCTAGTACACAGAGCTGGGCAGGAGAGGGCAGAGAGCACTTCCATCTGACAGCAGGTTGCAGATTGCCTCGGAAAGAGCCGTGTCCTTGGAATGTGCAGCAAATCCTCTTTCTTTGCAAACCGCGGTTAGTGTGCAGTGCAGGTACGCTCTCCCCTTGCCAAATGGAGTGGGAAAGCTTTTCGCTAAGCTAGAGATGACTAGAGAAGCAGAAGCGCGGCTCCGGAGCTATCCGGAGGAAAGTGCCGCTTCCCGGCGTCTTTCGGCTTGAAGCGGCGCTCCGGAGCGCTCCGCTGCCGCTCTACTGAGCTGTGCGCGAATTAGCCGCTTCTTCGCCTCCGAGAAGCAGAGATCGCGGTTGCTTGGAAGAGGCGAAGAACGAAGCCGCAAAGAAGCGGGCTGGTGTGCGAAGCCTTCCGACTGCTGGAGGACGGTGGCTGCCGCTCTCCTGCCTCTTGAATTCACTCTCGGCAAGCGAATGGAAAGCGTTCCAGGACAACTTGCCTGAGTTTTTACTTGGTCCTGATGCGTCCCACCTTGGCAAGTCTTGCTCGTCGCCAGAGGCTCCGAGATGCACAGAAGACGGTGGCAGCTGCTGAAAAGAAGGGCAGGGGTGAGTTTGTCGACAAGCAAGAACATAGGCAGCTGCCTGTGCTTGGGAAGGAGCAGCTGCCTGGTTTTGGCAATTGCCTTCACAGCGCCCAGAAGCCCGGTGCTCTGCTGCTTTGTTTTTCGCAGTCAGTCAATTGCACACTAGTGAAGCTGAGCCAGGCTCTTCAGCTTTGCTGCTTTTGAGCATCTGTGCTCCACTTATGCTCTATGACATCTCTCGAGGTTGTTTGCCTCGGCCAGGCTGGAAAGTGCCCGCTAGTACACAGAGCTGGGCAGGAGAGGGCAGAGAGCACTTCCATCTGACAGCAGGTTGCAGATTGCCTCGGAAAGAGCCGTGTCCTTGGAATGTGCAGCAAATCCTCTTTCTTTGCAAACCGCGGTTAGTGTGCAGTGCAGGTACGCTCTCCCCTTGCCAAATGGAGTGGGAAAGCTTTTCACTAAGCTAGAGATGACTAGAGAAGCAGAAGCGCGGCTCCGGAGCTATCCGGAGGGAAGTGCCGCTTCCCGGCGTCTTTTGGCTTGAAGAGGCGCTCCGGAGCGCTGCGCTGCCGCTCTACTGAGCTGTGCGCGAATTAGCCGCTTCTTCGCCTCCGAGAAGCAGAGATCGCGGTTGCTTGGAAGAGGCGAAGAGCGAAGCCGCAAAGAAGCGGGCTTGTGTGCGAAGCCTTCCGACTGCTGGAGGACGGTGGCTGCCGCTCTCCTGCCTCTTGAATTCACTCTCGGCAAGCGAATGGAAAGCGTTCCAGGACAACTTGCCTGAGTTTTTACTTGGTCCTGATGCGTCCCACCTTGGCAAGTCTTGCTCGTCGCCAGAGGCTCCGAGATGCACAGAAGACGGTGGCAGCTGCTGAAAAGAAGGGCAGCGGTGAGTTTGTCGACAAGCAAGAACATAGGCAGCTGCCTGTGCTTGGGAAGGAGCAGCTGCCTGGTTTTGGCAATTGCCTTCACAGCGCCCAGAAGCCCGGTGCTCTGCTGCTTTGTTTTTCGCAGTCAGTCAATTGCACACTAGTGAAGCTCAGCCAGGCTCTTCATCTTTGCTGCTTTTGAGCATCTGTGCTCCACTTATGCTCTGTGACATCTCTCGAGGTTGTTTGCCTCGGCCAGGCTGGAAAGTGCCCGCTAGTACACAGAGCTGGGCAGGAGAGGGCAGAGAGCACTTCCATCTGACAGCAGGTTGCAGATTGCCTCGGAAAGAGCCGTGTCCTTGGAATGTGCAGCAAATCCTCTTTCTTTGCAAACCGCGGTTAGTGTGCAGTGCAGGTACGCTCTCCCCTTGCCAAATGGAGTGGGAAAGCTTTTCGCTAAGCTAGAGATGACTAGAGAAGCAGAAGCGCGGCTCCGGAGCTATCCGGAGGAAAGTGCCGCTTCCCAGTGTATTTCGGCTTGAAGCGGCGCTCCGGAGCGCTCCGCTGCCGCTCTACTGAGCTGTGCGCGAATTAGCCGCTTCTTCGCCTCTGAGAGGCAGAGATCGCGGTTGCTTGGAAGAGGCGAAGAACGAAGCCGCAAAGAAGCGGGCTTGTGTGCGAAGCCTTCAGACTGCTGGAGGACGGTGGCTGCCGCTCTCCTGCCTCTTGAATTCACTCTCGGCAAGCGAATGGAAAGCGTTCCAGGACAACTTGCCTGGGTTTTTACTTGGTCCTGATGCGTCCCACCTTGGCAAGTTTTGCTCGTCGCCAGAGGCTCCGAGATGCACAGAAGACGGTGGCAGCTGCTGAAAAGAAGGGCAGCGGTGAGTTTGTCGACAAGCAAGAACATAGGCAGCTGCCTGTGCTTGGGAAGGAGCAGCTGCCTGGTTTTGGCAATTGCCTTCACAGCGCCCAGAAGCCCGGTGCTCTGCTGCTTTGTTTTTCGCAGTCAGTCAATTGCACACTAGTGAAGCTGAGCCAGGCTCTTCATCTTTGCTGCTTTTGAGCATCTGTGCTCCACTTATGCTCTGTGACATCTCTCGAGGTTGTTTGCCTCGGCCAGGCTGGAAAGTGCCCGCTAGTACCTAGAGCTGGGCAGGAGAGGGCAGAGAGCACTTCCATCTGACAGCAGGTTGCAGATTGCCTCGGAAAGAGCTGTGTCCTTGGAATGTGCAGCAAATCCTCTTTCTTTGCAAACCGCGGTTAGTGTGCAGTGCAGGTACGCTCTCCCCTTGCCAAATGGAGTGGGAAAGCTTTTCGCTAAGCTAGAGACGACTAGAGAAGCAGAAGCGCGGCTCCGGAGCTATCCGGAGGAAAGTGCTGCTTCCCGGCGTCTTTCGGCTTGAAGAGGCGCTCCAGAGCGCTCCGCTGCCGCTCTACTGAGCTGTGCGCGAATTAGCCGCTTCTTCGCCTCCGAGAAGCAGAGATCGCGGTTGCTTGGAAGAGGCGAAGAACGAAGCCGCAAAGAAGCGGGCTTGTGTGCCAAGCCTTCCGACTGCTGGAGGACGGTGGCTGCCGCTCTCCTGCCTCTTGAATTCACTCTCGGCAAGCGAATGGAAAGCGTTCCAGGACAACTTGCCTGGGTTTTTACTTGGTCCTGATGCGTCCCACCTTGGCAAGTTTTGCTCGTCGCCAGAGGCTCCAAGATGCACAGAAGACGGTGGCAGCTGCTGAAAAGAAGGGCAGCGGTGAGTTTGTCGACAAGCAAGAACCTAGGCAGCTGACTGTGCTTGGGAAGGAGCAGCTGCCTGGTTTTGGCAATTGCCTTCACAGCGCCCAGAAGCCCGGTGCTCTGCTGCTTTGTTTTTCGCAGTCAGTCAATTGCACACTAGTGAAGCTGAGCCAGGCTCTTCAGCTTTGCTGCTTTTGAGCATCTGTGCTCCACTTATGCTCTGTGACATCTCTGGAGGTTGTTTGCCTCGGCCAGGCTGGAAAGTGCCCGCTAGTACACAGAGCTGGGCAGGAGAGGGCAGAGAGCACTTCCATCTGAAAGCAGGTTGCAGATTGCCTCGGAAAGAGCCGTGTCCTTGGAATGTGCAGCAAATCCTCTTTCTTTGCAAACCGCGGATAGTGTGCAGTGCAGGTACACTCTCCCCTTGCCAAATGGAGTGGGAAAGCTTTTCGCTAAGCTAGAGACGACTAGAGAAGCAGAAGCGCGGCTCCGGAGCTATCCGGAGGGAAGTGCCGCTTCCCGGCGTCTTTTGGCTTGAAGCGGCGCTCCGGAGCGCTCCGCTGGCGCTCTACTGAGCTGTGAACGAATTAGCCGCTTCTTCGCCTCCGAGAAGCAGAGATCGCGGTTGCTTGGAAGAGGCGAAGAACAAAGCCGCAAAGAAGCGGGCTTCTGTGCGAAGCCTTCAGACTGCTGGAGGACGGTGGCTGCCGCTCTCCTGCCTCTTGAATTCACTCTCGGCAAGCGAATGGAAAGCGTTCCAGGACAACTTGCCTGAGTTTTTACTTGGTCCTGATGCGTCCCACCTTGGCAAGTCTTGCTCGTCGCCAGAGGCTCCGAGATGCACAGAAGACGGTGGCAGCTGCTGAAAAGAAGGGCAGCGGTGAGTTTGTCGACAAGCAAGAACATAGGCAGCTGCCTGTGCTTGGGAAGGAGCAGCTGCCTGGTTTTGGCAATTGCCTTCACAGCGCCCAGAAGCCCGGTGCTCTGCTGCTTTGTTTTTCGCAGTCAGTCAATTGCACACTAGTGAAGCTGAGCCAGGCTCTTCATCTTTGCTGCTTTTGAGCATCTGTGCTCCACTTAGGCTCTGTGACATCTCTCGAGGTTGTTTGCCTCGGCCAGGCTGGAAAGTGCCCGCTAGTACCTAGAGCTGGGCAGGAGAGGGCAGAGAGCACTTCCATCTGACAGCAGGTTGCAGATTGCCTCGGAAAGAGCCGTGTCCTTGGAATGTGCAGCAAATCCTCTTTCTTTGCAAACCGCGGTTAGTGTGCAGTGCAGGTACGCTCTCCCCTTGCCAAATGGAGTGGGAAAGCTTTTCGCTAAGCTAGAGATGACTAGAGAAGCAGAAGCGCGGCTCCGGAGCTATCCGGAGGGAAGTGCCGCTTCCCGGTGTCTTTCGGCTTGAAGCGGCGCTCCGGAGCGCTCCGCTGCCGCTCTACTGAGCTGTGCGCGAATTAGCCGCTTCTTCGCCTCTGAGAGGCAGAGATCGCGGTTGCTTGGAAGAGGCGAAGAACGAAGCCGCAAAGAAGCGGGCTTGTGTGCGAAGCCTTCAGACTGCCGGAGGACGGTGGCTGCCGCTCTCCTGCCTCTTGAATTCACTCTCGGCAAGCGAATGGAAAGCGTTCCAGGACAACGTGCCTGTGTCTTTACTTGGTCCTGATGCGTCCCACCTTGGCAAGTTTTGTTCGTCGCCAGAGGCTCCGAGATGCACAGAAGACGGTGGCAGCTGTTGAAAAGAAGGGCAGCGGTGAGTTTGTCGACAAGCAAGAACATAGGCAGCTGCCTGTGCTTGGGAAGGAGCAGCTGCCTGGTTTTGGCAATTGCCTTCACAGCGCCCAGAAGCCCGGTGCTCTGCTGCTTTGTTTTTCGCAGTCAGTCAATTGCACACTAGTGAAGCTAAGCTAGGCTCTTCAGCTTTGCTGCTTTTGAGCATCTGTGCTCCACTTAGGCTCTGTGACATCTCTGGAGGTTGTTTGCCTCGGCCAGGCTGGAAAGTGCCCGCTAGTACACAGAGCTGGGCAGGAGAGGGCAGAGAGCACTTCCATCTGACAGCAGGTTGCAGATTGCCTCGGAAAGAGCTGTGTCCTTGGAATGTGCAGCAAATCCTCTTTCTTTGCAAACCGCGGTTAGTGTGCAGTGCAGGTACGCTCTCCCCTTGCCAAATGGAGTGGGAAAGCTTTTCGCTAAGATAGAGACGACTAGAGAAGCAGAAGCGCGGCTCCGGAGCTATCCGGAGGAAAGTGCCGCTTCCCGGCGTCTTTCGGCTTGAAGAGGCGCGCCGGAGCGCTGCGCTGCCGCTCTACTGAGCTGTGCGCGAATTAGCCGCTTCTTCGCCTCCGAGAAGCAGAGATCGCGGTTGCTTGGAAGAGGCGAAAAACGAAGCCGCAAAGAAGCGGGCTTGTGTGCGAAGCCTTCCGACTGCTGGAGGACGGTGGCTGCCGCTCTCCTGCCTCTTGAATTCACTCTCGGCAAGCGAATGGAAAGCGTTCCAGGACAACTTGCCTGAGTTTTTACTTGGTCCTGATGCGTCCCACCTTGGCAAGTCTTGCTCGTCGCCAGAGGCTCCGAGATGCACAGAAGACGGTGGCAGCTGTTGAAAAGAAGGGCAGCGGTGAGTTTGTCGACAAGCAAGAACATAGGCAGCTGACTGTGCTTGGGAAGGAGCAGCTGCCTGGTTTTGGCAATTGCCTTCACAGCGCCCAGAAGCCCGGTGCTCTGCTGCTTTGTTTTTCGCAGTCAGTCAATTGCACACTAGTGAAGCTGAGCCAGGCTCTTCAGCTTTGCTGCTTTTGAGCATCTGTGCTCCACTTATGCTCTGTGACTTCTCTCGAGGTTGTTTGCCTCGGCCAGGCTGGAAAGTGCCCGCTAGTACACAGAGCTGGGCAGGAGAGGGCAGAGAGCACTTCCATCTGACAGCAGGTTGCAGATTGCCTCGGAAAGAGCCGTGTCCTTGGAATGTGCAGCAAATCCTCTTTCTTTGCAAACCGCGGTTAGTGTGCAGTGCAGGTACACTCTCCCCTTGCCAAATGGAGTGGGAAAGCTTTTCGCTAAGCTAGAGACGACTAGAGAAGCAGAAGCGCGGCTCCGGAGCTATCCGGAGGAAAGTGCCGCTTCCCGGCGTCTTTCGGCTTGAAGCGGCGCTCCGGAGCGCTCCGCTGGCGCTCTACTGAGCTGTGAACGAATTAGCCGCTTCTTCGCCTCCGAGAAGCAGAGATCGCGGTTGCTTGGAAGAGGCGAAGAACGAAGCCGCAAAGAAGCGGGCTTGTGTGCGAAGCCTTCCGACTGCTGGAGGACGGTGGCTGCCGCTCTCCTGCCTCTTGAATTCACTCTCGGCAAGCGAATGGAAAGCGTTCCAGGACAACGTGCCTGGGTTTTGACTTGGTCCTGATGCGTCCCACCTTGGCAAGTCTTGCTCGTCGCCAGAGGCTCCGAGATGCACAGAAGACGGTGGCAGCTGTTGAAAAGAAGGGCAGCGGTGAGTTTGTCGACAAGCAAGAACATAGGCAGCTGACTGTGCTTGGGAAGGAGCAGCTGCCTGGTTTTGGCAATTGCCTTCACAGCGCCCAGAAGCCCGGTGCTCTGCTGCTTTGTTTTTCGCAGTCAGTCAATTGCACACTAGTGAAGCTGAGCCAGGCTCTTCAGCTTTGCTGCTTTTGAGCATCTGTGCTCCACTTATGCTCTGTGACTTCTCTCGAGGTTGTTTGCCTCGGCCAGGCTGGAAAGTGCCCGCTAGTACCTAGAGCTGGGCAGGAGAGGGCAGAGAGCACTTCCATCTGACAGCAGGTTGCAGATTGCCTCGGAAAGAGCCGTGTCCTTGGAATGTGCAGCAAATCCTCTTTCTTTGCAAACCGCGGTTAGTGTGCAGTGCAGGTACGCTCTCCCCTTGCCAAATGGAGTGGGAAAGCTTTTCGCTAAGCTAGAGATGACTAGAGAAGCAGAAGCGCGGCTCCGGAGCTATCCGGAGGGAAGTTCCGCTTCCCAGTGTATTTCGGCTTGAAGAGGCGCTCCGGAGCGCTCCGCTGCCGCTCTACTGAGCTGTGCGCGAATTAGCCGCTTCTTCGCCTCTGAGAGGCAGAGATCGCGGTTGCTTGGAAGAGGCGAAGAACGAAGCCGCAAAGAAGCGGGCTTGTGTGCGAAGCCTTCCGACTGCTGGAGGACGGTGGCTGCCGCTCTCCTGCCTCTTGAATTCACTCTCGGCAAGCGAATGGAAAGCGTTCCAGGACAACTTGCCTGGGTTTTGACTTGGTCCTGATGCGTCCCACCTTGGCAAGTCTTGCTCGTCGCCAGAGGCTCCGAGATGCACAGAAGACGGTGGCAGCTGCTGAAAAGAAGGGCAGCGGTGAGTTTGTCGACAAGCAAGAACATAGGCAGCTGCCTGTGCTTGGGAAGGAGCAGCTGCCTGGTTTTGGCAATTGCCTTCACAGCGCCCAGAAGCCCGGTGCTCTGCTGCTTTGTTTTTCGCAGTCAGTCAATTGCACACTAGTGAAGCTCAGCCAGGCTCTTCAGCTTTGCTGCTTTTGAGCATCTGTGCTCCACTTATGCTCTGTGACATCTCTGGAGGTTGTTTGCCTCAGCCAGGCTGGAAAGTGCCCGCTAGTACCTAGAGCTGGGCAGGAGAGGGTAGAGAGCACTTCCATCTGACAGCAGGTTGCAGATTGCCTCGGAAAGAGCTGTGTCCTTGGAATGTGCAGCAAATCCTCTTTCTTTGCAAACCGCGGTTAGTGTGCAGTGCAGGTACGCTCTCCCCTTGCCAAATGGAGTGGGAAAGCTTTTCGCTAAGCTAGAGACGACTAGAGAAGCAGAAGCGAGGCTCCGGAGCTATCCGGATGAAAGTGCCGCTTCCCGGCGTCTTTCGGCTTGAAGCGGCGCTCCGGAGCGCTCCGCTGCCGCTCTACTGAGCTGTGCGCGAATTAGCCGCTTCTTCGCCTTCGAGAAGCAGAGATCGCGGTTGCTTGGAAGAGGCGAAGAACGAAGCCGCAAAGAAGCGGGCTTGTGTGCGAAGCCTTCAGACTGCTGGAGGACGGTGGCTGCCGCTCTCCTGCCTCTTGAATTCACTCTCGGCAAGCGAATGGAAAGCGTTCCAGGACAACGTGCCTGAGTTTTTACTTGGTCCTGATGCGTCCCACCTTGGCAAGTCTTGCTCGTCGCCAGAGGCTCCGAGATGCACAGAAGACGGTGGCAGCTGCTGAAAAGAAGGGCAGGGGTGAGTTTGTCGACAAGCAAGAACATAGGCAGCTGCCTGTGCTTGGGAAGGAGTAGCTGCCTGGTTTTGGCAATTGCCTTCACAGCGCCCAGAAGCCCGGTGCTCTGCTGCTTTGTTTTTCGCAGTCAGTCAATTGCACACTAGTGAAGCTGAGCCAGGCTCTTCAGCTTTGCTGCTTTTGAGCATCTGTGCTCCACTTATGCTCTATGACATCTCTCGAGGTTGTTTGCCTCGGCCAGGCTGGAAAGTGCCCGCTAGTACCTAGAGCTGGGCAGGAGAGGGCAGAGAGCACTTCCATCTGACAGCAGGTTGCAGATTGCCTCGGAAAGAGCCGTGTCCTTGGAATGTGCAGCAAATCCTCTTTCTTTGCAAACCGCGGTTAGTGTGCAGTGCAGGTACGCTCTCCCCTTGCCAAATGGAGTGGGAAAGCTTTTCACTAAGCTAGAGATGACTAGAGAAGCAGAAGCGCGGCTCCGGAGCTATCCGGAGGGAAGTGCCGCTTCCCGGCGTCTTTTGGCTTGAAGAGGCGCTCCGGAGCGCTGCGCTGCCGCTCTACTGAGCTGTGCGCGAATTAGCCGCTTCTTCGCCTCCGAGAAGCAGAGATGGCGGTTGCTTGGAAGAGGCGAAGAACGAAGCCGCAAAGAAGCGGGCTTGTGTGCCAAGCCTTCCGACTGCTGGAGGACGGTGGCTGCCGCTCTCCTGCCTGTTGAATTCACTCTCGGCAAGCGAATGGAAAGCGTTCCAGGACAACTTGCCTGAGTTTTTACTTGGTCCTGATGCGTCCCACCTTGGCAAGTCTTGCTCGTCGCCAGAGGCTCCGAGATGCACAGAAGACGGTGGCAGCTGCTGAAAAGAAGGGCAGCGGTGAGTTTGTCGACAAGCAAGAAGATAGGCAGCTGCCTGTGCTTGGGAAGGAGCAGCTGCCTGGTTTTGGCAATTGCCTTCACAGCGCCCAGAAGCCCGGTGCTCTGCTGCTTTGTTTTTCGCAGTCAGTCAATTGCACACTAGTGAAGCTGAGCCAGGCTCTTCAGCTTTGCTGCTTTTGAGCATCTGTGCTCCACTTATGCTCTGTGACATCTCTCGAGGTTGTTTGCCTCGGCCAGGCTGGAAAGTGCCCGCTAGTACACAGAGCTGGGCAGGAGAGGGCAGAGAGCACTTCCATCTGACAGCAGGTTGCAGATTGCCTCGGAAAGAGCCGTGTCCTTGGAATGTGCAGCAAATCCTCTTTCTTTGCAAACCGCGGTTAGTGTGCAGTGCAGGTACACTCTCCCCTTGCCAAATGGAGTGGGAAAGCTTTTCGCTAAGCTAGAGACGACTAGAGAAGCAGAAGCGCGGCTCCGGAGCTATCCGGAGGGAAGTGCTGCTTCCCGGCGTCTTTCGGCTTGAAGCGGCGCGCCGGAGCGCTCCGCTGGCGCTCTACTGAGCTGTGAACGAATTAGCCGCTTCTTCGCCTCCGAGAAGCAGAGATTGCGGTTGCTTGGAAGAGGCGAAGAACGAAGCCGCAAAGAAGCGGGCTTGTGTGCGAAGCCTTACGACTGCTGGAGGACGGTGGCTGCCGCTCTCCTGCCTCTTGAATTCACTCTCGGCAAGCGAATGGAAAGCGTTCCAGGACAACTTGCCTGGGTTTTGACTTGGTCCTGATGCGTCCCACCTTGGCAAGTCTTGCTCGTCGCCAGAGGCTCCGAGATGCACAGAAGACGGTGGCAGCTGCTGAAAAGAAGGGCAGCGGTGAGTTTGTCGACAAGCAAGAACATAGGCAGCTGACTGTGCTTGGGAAGGAGCAGCTGCCTGGTTTTGGCAATTGCCTTCACAGCGCCCAGAAGCCCGGTGCTCTGCTGCTTTGTTTTTCGCAGTCAGTCAATTGCACACTAGTGAAGCTGAGCCAGGCTCTTCATCTTTGCTGCTTTTGAGCATCTGTGCTCCACTTAGGCTCTGTGACATCTCTCGAGGTTGTTTGCCTCGGCCAGGCTGGAAAGTGCCCGCTAGTACCTAGAGCTGGGCAGGAGAGGGCAGAGAGCACTTCCATCTGACAGCAGGTTGCAGATTGCCTCGGAAAGAGCCGTGTCCTTGGAATGTGCAGCAAATCCTCTTTCTTTGCAAACCGCGGTTAGTGTGCAGTGCAGGTACGCTCTCCCCTTGCCAAATGGAGTGGGAAAGCTTTTCACTAAGCTAGAGATGACTAGAGAAGCAGAAGCGCGGCTCCGGAGCTATCCGGAGGAAAGTGCCGCTTCCCGGCGTCTTTCGGCTTGAAGCGGCGCTCCGGAGCGCTCCGCTGCCGCTCTACTGAGCTGTGCGCGAATTAGCCGCTTCTTCGCCTCTGAGAGGCAGAGATCGCGGTTGCTTGGAAGAGGCGAAGAACGAAGCCGCAAAGAAGCGGGCTTGTGTGCGAAGCCTTACGACTGCTGGAGGACGGTGGCTGCCGCTCTCCTGCCTCTTGAATTCACTCTCGGCAAGCGAATGGAAAGCGTTCCAGGACAACTTGCCTGGGTTTTGACTTGGTCCTGATGCGTCCCACCTTGGCAAGTTTTGCTCGTCGCCAGAGGCTCCGAGATGCACAGAAGACGGTGGCAGCTGCTGAAAAGAAGGGCAGCGGTGAGTTTGTCGACAAGCAAGAACATAGGCAGCTGCCTGTGCTTGGGAAGGAGCAGCTGCCTGGTTTTGGCAATTGCCTTCACAGCGCCCAGAAGCCCGGTGCTCTGCTGCTTTGTTTTTCGCAGTCAGTCAATTGCACACTAGTGAAGCTGAGCCAGGCTCTTCAGCTTTGCTGCTTTTGAGCATCTGTGCTCCACTTATGCTCTGAGACATCTCTGGAGGTTGTTTGCCTCGGCCAGGCTGGAAAGTGCCCGCTAGTACACAGAGCTGGGCAGGAGAGGGCAGAGAGCACTTCCATCTGACAGCAGGTTGCAGATTGCCTCGGAAAGAGCCGTGTCCTTGGAATGTGCAGCAAATCCTCTTTCTTTGCAAACCGCGGTTAGTGTGCAGTGCAGGTACGCTCTCCCCTTGCCAAATGGAGTGGGAAAGCTTTTCGCTAAGCTAGAGATGACTAGAGAAGCAGAAGCGCGGCTCCGGAGCTATCCGGAGGAAAGTGCCGCTTCCCAGTGTATTTCGGCTTGAAGCGGCGCTCCGGAGCGCTCCGCTGCCGCTCTACTGAGCTGTGCGCGAATTAGCCGCTTCTTCGCCTCTGAGAGGCAGAGATCGCGGTTGCTTGGAAGAGGCGAAGAACGAAGCCGCAAAGAAGCGGGCTTGTGTGCCAAGCCTTCCGACTGCTGGAGGACGGTGGCTGCCGCTCTCCTGCCTCTTGAATTCACTCTCGGCAAGCGAATGGAAAGCGTTCCAGGACAACTTGCCTGGGTTTTTACTTGGTCCTGATGCGTCCCACCTTGGCAAGTTTTGCTCGTCGCCAGAGGCTCCGAGATGCACAGAAGACGGTGGCAGCTGCTGAAAAGAAGGGCAGCGGTGAGTTTGTCGACAAGCAAGAACATAGGCAGCTGCCTGTGCTTGGGAAGGAGCAGCTGCCTGGTTTTGGCAATTGCCTTCACAGCGCCCAGAAGCCCGGTGCTCTGCTGCTTTGTTTTTCGCAGTCAGTCAATTGCACACTAGTGAAGCTGAGCCAGGCTCTTCAGCTTTGCTGCTTTTGAGCATCTGTGCTCCACTTAGGCTCTATGACATCTCTCGAGGTTGTTTGCCTCGGCCAGGCTGGAAAGTGCCCGCTAGTACCTAGAGCTGGGCAGGAGAGGGCAGAGAGCACTTCCATCTGACAGCAGGTTGCAGATTGCCTCGGAAAGAGCCGTGTCCTTGGAATGTGCAGCAAATCCTCTTTCTTTGCAAACCGCGGTTAGTGTGCAGTGCAGGTACGCTCTCCCCTTGCCAAATGGAGTGGGAAAGCTTTTCGCTAAGCTAGCGATGACTAGAGAAGCAGAAGCGCGGCTCCGGAGCTATCCGGAGGAAAGTGCCGCTTCCCGGCGTCTTTCGGCTTGAAGCGGCGCTCCGGAGCGCTCCGCTGCCGCTCTACTGAGCTGTGCGCGAATTAGCCGCTTCTTCGCCTCTGAGAGGCAGAGATCGCGGTTGCTTGGAAGAGGCGAAGAACGAAGCCGCAAAGAAGCGGGCTTGTGTGCGAAGCCTTCAGACTGCTGGAGGACGGTGGCTGCCGCTCTCCTGCCTCTTGAATTCACTCTCGGCAAGCGAATGGAAAGCGTTCCAGGACAACGTGCCTGCGTTTTTCCTTGGTCCTGATGCGTCCCACCTTGGCAAGTCTTGCTCGTCGCCAGAGGCTCCGAGATGCACAGAAGACGGTGGCAGCTGCTGAAAAGAAGGGCAGCGGTGAGTTTGTCGACAAGCAAGAACATAGGCAGCTGCCTGTGCTTGGGAAGGAGCAGCTGCCTGGTTTTGGCAATTGCCTTCACAGCGCCCAGAAGCCCGGTGCTCTGCTGCTTTGTTTTTCGCAGTCAGTCAATTGCACACTAGTGAAGCTAAGCCAGGCTCTTCAGCTTTGCTGCTTTTGAGCATCTGTGCGCCACTTAGGCTCTGTGACATCTCTCGAGGTTGTTTGCCTCGGCCAGGCTGGAAAGTGCCCGCTAGTACCTAGAGCTGGGCAGGAGAGGGCAGAGAGCACTTCCATCTGACAGCAGGTTGCAGATTGCCTCGGAAAGAGCTGTGTCCTTGGAATGTGCAGCAAATCCTCTTTCTTTGCAAACCGCGGTTAGTGTGCAGTGCAGGTACGCTCTCCCCTTGCCAAATGGAGTGGGAAAGCTTTTCGCTAAGCTAGAGACGACTAGAGAAGCAGAAGCGCGGCTCCGGAGCTATCCGGAGGGAAGTGCTGCTTCCCGGCGTCTTTCGGCTTGAAGAGGCGCTCCGGAGCGCTCCGCTGCCGCTCTACTGAGCTGTGCGCGAATTAGCCGCTTCTTCGCCTCCGAGAAGCAGAGATCGCGGTTGCTTGGAAGAGGCGAAGAACGAAGCCGCAAAGAAGCGGGCTTGTGTGCCAAGCCTTCCGACTGCTGGAGGACGGTGGCTGCCGCTGTCCTGCCTCTTGAATTCACTCTCGGCAAGCGAATGGAAAGCGTTCCAGGACAACGTGCCTGCGTTTTTACTTGGTCCTGATGCGTCCCACCTTGGCAAGTCTTGCTCGTCGCCAGAGGCTCCGAGATGCACAGAAGACGGTGGCAGCTGCTGAAAAGAAGGGCAGCGGTGAGTTTGTCGACAAGCAAGAACATAGGCAGCTGCCTGTGCTTGGGAAGGAGCAGCTGCCTGGTTTTGGCAATTGCCTTCACAGCGCCCAGGAGCCCGGTGCTCTGCTGCTTTGTTTTTCGCAGTCAGTCAATTGCACACTAGTGAAGCTGAGCCAGGCTCTTCAGCTTTGCTGCTTTTGAGCATCTGTGCTCCACTTATGCTCTATGACATCTCTCGAGGTTGTTTGCCTCGGCCAGGCTGGAAAGTGCCCGCTAGTACACAGAGCTGGGCAGGAGAGGGCAGAGAGCACTTCCATCTGACAGCAGGTTGCAGATTGCCTCGGAAAGAGCCGTGTCCTTGGAATGTGCAGCAAATCCTCTTTCTTTGCAAACCGCGGTTAGTGTGCAGTGCAGGTACGCTCTCCCCTTGCCAAATGGAGTGGGAAAGCTTTTCACTAAGCTAGAGATGACTAGAGAAGCAGAAGCGCGGCTCCGGAGCTATCCGGAGGAAAGTGCCGCTTCCCGGCGTCTTTCGGCTTGAAGAGGCGCGCCGGAGCGCTCCGCTGCCGCTCTACTGAGCTGTGCGCGAATTAGCCGCTTCTTCGCCTCTGAGAGGCAGAGATCGCGGTTGCTTGGAAGAGGCGAAGAACGAAGCCGCAAAGAAGCGGGCTTGTGTGCGAAGCCTTACGACTGCTGGAGGACGGTGGCTGCCGCTCTCCTGCCTCTTGAATTCACTCTCGGCAAGCGAATGGAAAGCGTTCCAGGACAACGTGCCTGCGTTTTTCCTTGGTCCTGATGCGTCCCACCTTGGCAAGTCTTGCTCGTCGCCAGAGGCTCCGAGATGCACAGAAGACGGTGGCAGCTGCTGAAAAGAAGGGCAGCGGTGAGTTTGTCGACAAGCAAGAACATAGGCAGCTGCCTGTGCTTGGGAAGGAGCAGCTGCCTGGTTTTGGCCATTGCCTTCACAGCGCCCAGAAGCCCGGTGCTCTGCTGCTTTGTTTTTCGCAGTCAGTCAATTGCACACTAGTGAAGCTAAGCCAGGCTCTTCAGCTTTGCTGCTTTTGAGCATCTGTGCTCCACTTAGGCTCTGTGACATCTCTCGAGGTTGTTTGCCTCGGCCAGGCTGGAAAGTGCCCGCTAGTACCTAGAGCTGGGCAGGAGAGGGCAGAGAGCACTTCCATCTGACAGCAGGTTGCAGATTGCCTCGGAAAGAGCTGTGTCCTTGGAATGTGCAGCAAATCCTCTTTCTTTGCAAACCGCGGTTAGTGTGCAGTGCAGGTACGCTCTCCCCTTGCCAAATGGAGTGGGAAAGCTTTTCGCTAAGCTAGAGACGACTAGAGAAGCAGAAGCGCGGCTCCGGAGCTATCCGGAGGGAAGTGCTGCTTCCCGGCGTCTTTCGGCTTGAAGAGGCGCTCAGAAGCGCTCCGCTGCCGCTCTACTGAGCTGTGCGCGAATTAGCCGCTTCTTCGCCTCCGAGAAGCAGAGATCGCGGTTGCTTGGAAGAGGCGAAGAACGAAGCCGCAAAGAAGCGGGCTTGTGTGCCAAGCCTTCCGACTGCTGGAGGACGGTGGCTGCCGCTCTCCTGCCTCTTGAATTCACTCTCGGCAAGCGAATGGAAAGCGTTCCAGGACAACGTGCCTGCGTTTTTACTTGGTCCTGATGCGTCCCACCTTGGCAAGTCTTGCTCGTCGCCAGAGGCTCCGAGATGCACAGAAGACGGTGGCAGCTGCTGAAAAGAAGGGCAGCGGTGAGTTTGTCGACAAGCAAGAACATAGGCAGCTGCCTGTGCTTGGGAAGGAGCAGCTGCCTGGTTTTGGCAATTGCCTTCACAGCGCCCAGGAGCCCGGTGCTCTGCTGCTTTGTTTTTCGCAGTCAGTCAATTGCACACTAGTGAAGCTGAGCCAGGCTCTTCAGCTTTGCTGCTTTTGAGCATCTGTGCTCCACTTATGCTCTATGACATCTCTCGAGGTTGTTTGCCTCGGCCAGGCTGGAAAGTGCCCGCTAGTACACAGAGCTGGGCAGGAGAGGGCAGAGAGCACTTCCATCTGACAGCAGGTTGCAGATTGCCTCGGAAAGAGCCGTGTCCTTGGAATGTGCAGCAAATCCTCTTTCTTTGCAAACCGCGGTTAGTGTGCAGTGCAGGTACGCTCTCCCCTTGCCAAATGGAGTGGGAAAGCTTTTCGCTAAGCTAGAGATGACTAGAGAAGCAGAAGCGCGGCTCCGGAGCTATCCGGAGGGAAGTGCCGCTTCCCGGCGTCTTTCGGCTTGAAGAGGCGCGCCGGAGCGCTCCGCTGCCGCTCTACTGAGCTGTGCGCGAATTAGCCGCTTCTTCGCCTCTGAGAGGCAGAGATCGCGGTTGCTTGGAAGAGGCGAAGAACGAAGCCGCAAAGAAGCGGGCTTGTGTGCCAAGCCTTCCGACTGCTGGAGGACGGTGGCTGCCGCTCTCCTGCCTCTTGAATTCACTCTCGGCAAGCGAATGGAAAGCGTTCCAGGACAACTTGCCTGGGTTTTGACTTGGTCCTGATGCGTCCCACCTTGGCAAGTCTTGCTCGTCGCCAGAGGCTCCGAGATGCACAGAAGACGGTGGCAGCTGCTGAAAAGAAGGGCAGCGGTGAGTTTGTCGACAAGCAAGAACATAGGCAGCTGCCTGTGCTTGGGAAGGAGCAGCTGCCTGGTTTTGGCAATTGCCTTCACAGCGCCCAGAAGCCCGGTGCTCTGCTGCTTTGTTTTTCGCAGTCAGTCAATTGCACACTAGTGAAGCTGAGCCAGGCTCTTCAGCTTTGCTGCTTTTGAGCATCTGTGCTCCACTTAGGCTCTGTGACATCTCTGGAGGTTGTTTGCCTCGGCCAGGCTGGAAAGTGCCCGCTAGTACCTAGAGCTGGGCAGGAGAGGGCAGAGAGCACTTCCATCTGACAGCAGGTTGCAGATTGCCTCGGAAAGAGCCGTGTCCTTGGAATGTGCAGCAAATCCTCTTTCTTTGCAAACCGCGGTTAGTGTGCAGTGCAGGTACGCTCTCCCCTTGCCAAATGGAGTGGGAAAGCTTTTCGCTAAGCTAGAGACGACTAGAGAAGCAGAAGCGCGGCTCCGGAGCTATCCGGAGGAAAGTGCTGCTTCCCGGCGTCTTTCGGCTTGAAGAGGCGCTCCAGAGCGCTCCGCTGCCGCTCTACTGAGCTGTGCGCGAATTAGCCGCTTCTTCGCCTCCGAGAAGCAGAGATCGCGGTTGCTTGGAAGAGGCGAAGAACGAAGCCGCAAAGAAGCGGGCTTGTGTGCCAAGCCTTCCGACTGCTGGAGGACGGTGGCTGCCGCTCTCCTGCCTCTTGAATTCACTCTCGGCAAGCGAATGGAAAGCGTTCCAGGACAACGTGCCTGCGTTTTTACTTGGTCCTGATGCGTCCCACCTTAGCAAGTCTTGCTCGTCGCCAGAGGCTCCGAGATGCACAGAAGACGGTGGCAGCTGCTGAAAAGAAGGGCAGCGGTGAGTTTGTCGACAAGCAAGAACATAGGCAGCTGCCTGTGCTTGGGAAGGAGCAGCTGCCTGGTTTTGGCAATTGCCTTCACAGCGCCCAGAAGCCCGGTGCTCTGCTGCTTTGTTTTTCGCAGTCAGTCAATTGCACACTAGTGAAGCTGAGCCAGGCTCTTCAGCTTTGCTGCTTTTGAGCATCTGTGCTCCACTTATGCTCTATGACATCTCTCGAGGTTGTTTGCCTCGGCCAGGCTGGCAAGTGCCCGCTAGTACCTAGAGCTGGGCAGGAGAGGGCAGAGAGCACTTCCATCTGACAGCAGGTTGCAGATTACCTCGGAAAGAGCCGTGTCCTTGGAATGTGCAGCAAATCCTCTTTCTTTGCAAACCGCGGTTAGTGTGCAGTGCAGGTACGCTCTCCCCTTGCCAAATGGAGTGGGAAAGCTTTTCGCTAAGCTAGAGATGACTAGAGAAGCAGAAGCGCGGCTCCGGAGCTATCCGGAGGAAAGTGCCGCTTCCCGGCGTCTTTCGGCTTGAAGAGGCGCGCCGGAGCGCTCCGCTGCCGCTCTACTGAGCTGTGAACGAATTAGCCGCTTCTTCGCCTCCGAGAAGCAGAGATCGCGGTTGCTTGGAAGAGGCGAAGAACGAAGCCGCAAAGAAGCGGGCTTGTGTGCGAAGCCTTACGACTGCTGGAGGACGGTGGCTGCCGCTCTCCTGCCTCTTGAATTCACTCTCGGCAAGCGAATGGAAAGCGTTCCAGGACAACTTGCCTGGGTTTTGACTTGGTCCTGATGCGTCCCACCTTGGCAAGTTTTGCTCGTCGCCAGAGGCTCCGAGATGCACAGAAGACGGTGGCAGCTGCTGAAAAGAAGGGCAGCGGTGAGTTTGTCGACAAGCAAGAACATAGGCAGCTGCCTGTGCTTGGGAAGGAGCAGCTGCCTGGTTTTGGCAATTGCCTTCACAGCGCCCAGAAGCCCGGTGCTCTGCTGCTTTGTTTTTCGCAGTCAGTCAATTGCACACTAGTGAAGCTGAGCCAGGCTCTTCATCTTTGCTGCTTTTGAGCATCTGTGCTCCACTTAGGCTCTGTGACATCTCTCGAGGTTGTTTGCCTCGGCCAGGCTGGAAAGTGCCCGCTAGTACCTAGAGCTGGGCAGGAGAGGGCAGAGAGCACTTCCATCTGACAGCAGGTTGCAGATTGCCTCGGAAAGAGCCGTGTCCTTGGAATGTGCAGCAAATCCTCTTTCTTTGCAAACCGCGGTTAGTGTGCAGTGCAGGTACGCTCTCCCCTTGCCAAATGGAGTGGGAAAGCTTTTCGCTAAGCTAGCGATGACTAGAGAAGCAGAAGCGCGGCTCCGGAGCTATCCGGAGGAAAGTGCCGCTTCCCGGCGTCTTTCGGCTTGAAGCGGCGCGCCGGAGCGCTCCGCTGCCGCTCTACTGAGCTGTGCGCGAATTAGCCGCTTCTTCGCCTCTGAGAGGCAGAGATCGCGGTTGCTTGGAAGAGGCGAAGAACGAAGCCGCAAAGAAGGGCTTGTGTGCGAAGCCTTCCGACTGCTGGAGGACGGTGGCTGCCGCTCTCCTGCCTCTTGAATTCACTCTCGGCAAGCGAATGGAAAGCGTTCCAGGACAACTTGCCTGGGTTTTGACTTGGTCCTGATGCGTCCCACCTTGGCAAGTCTTGCTCGTCGCCAGAGGCTCCGAGATGCACAGAAGACGGTGGCAGCTGCTGAAAAGAAGGGCAGCGGTGAGTTTGTCGACAAGCAAGAACATAGGCAGCTGCCTGTGCTTGGGAAGGAGCAGCTGCCTGGTTTTGGCAATTGCCTTCACAGCGCCCAGAAGCCCGGTGCTCTGCTGCTTTGTTTTTCGCAGTCAGTCAATTGCACACTAGTGAAGCTGAGCCAGGCTCTTCAGCTTTGCTGCTTTTGAGCATCTGTGCTCCACTTATGCTCTGTGACTTCTCTCGAGGTTGTTTGCCTCGGCCAGGCTGGAAAGTGCCCGCTAGTACACAGAGCTGGGCAGGAGAGGGCAGAGAGCACTTCCATCTGACAGCAGGTTGCAGATTGCCTCGGAAAGAGCCGTGTCCTTGGAATGTGCAGCAAATCCTCTTTCTTTGCAAACCGCGGTTAGTGTGCAGTGCAGGTACGCTCTCCCCTTGCCAAATGGAGTGGGAAAGCTTTTCGCTAAGCTAGAGATGACTAGAGAAGCAGAAGCGCGGCTCCGGAGCTATCCGGAGGGAAGTTCCGCTTCCCAGTGTATTTCGGCTTGAAGCGGCGCTCCGGAGCGCTCCGCTGCCGCTCTACTGAGCTGTGCGCGAATTAGCCGCTTCTTCGCCTCTGAGAGGCAGAGATCGCGGTTGCTTGGAAGAGGCGAAGAACGAAGCCGCAAAGAAGCGGGCTTGTGTGCGAAGCCTTCCGACTGCTGGAGGACGGTGGCTGCCGCTCTCCTGCCTCTTGAATTCACTCTCGGCAAGCGAATGGAAAGCGTTCCAGGACAACTTGCCTGGGTTTTGACTTGGTCCTGATGCGTCCCACCTTGGCAAGTTTTGCTCGTCGCCAGAGGCTCCGAGATGCACAGAAGACGGTGGCAGCTGCTGAAAAGAAGGGCAGCGGTGAGTTTGTCGACAAGCAAGAACATAGGCAGCTGCCTGTGCTTGGGAAGGAGCAGCTGCCTGGTTTTGGCAATTGCCTTCACAGCGCCCAGAAGCCCGGTGCTCTGCTGCTTTGTTTTTCGCAGTCAGTCAATTGCACACTAGTGAAGCTGAGCCAGGCTCTTCATCTTTGCTGCTTTTGAGCATCTGTGCTCCACTTAGGCTCTGTGACTTCTCTGGAGGTTGTTTGCCTCGGCCAGGCTGGAAAGTGCCCGCTAGTACACAGAGCTGGGCAGGAGAGGGGCAGAGAGCACTTCCATCTGACAGCAGGTTGCAGATTGCCTCGGAAAGAGCCGTGTCCTTGGAATGTGCAGCAAATCCTCTTTCTTTGCAAACCGCGGTTAGTGTGCAGTGCAGGTACGCTCTCCCCTTGCCAAATGGAGTGGGAAAGCTTTTCGCTAAGCTAGAGATGACTAGAGAAGCAGAAGCGCGGCTCCGGAGCTATCCGGAGGAAAGTGCCGCTTCCCAGTGTATTTCGGCTTGAAGCGGCGCTCCGGAGCGCTCCGCTGCCGCTCTACTGAGCTGTGCGCGAACTAGCCGCTTCTTCGCCTTCGAGAAGCAGAGATCGCGGTTGCTTGGAAGAGGCGAAGAACGAAGCCGCAAAGAAGCGGGCTTGTGTGCGAAGCCTTCCGACTGCTGGAGGACGGTGGCTGCCGCTCTCCTGCCTCTTGAATTCACTCTCGGCAAGCGAATGGAAAGCGTTCCAGGACAACGTGCCTGAGTTTTTACTTGGTCCTGATGCGTCCCACCTTGGCAAGTCTTGCTCGTCGCCAGAGGCTCCGAGATGCACAGAAGACGGTGGCAGCTGTTGAAAAGAAGGGCAGCGGTGAGTTTGTCGACAAGCAAGAACATAGGCAGCTGCCTGTGCTTGGGAAGGAGCAGCTGCCTGGTTTTGGCAATTGCCTTCACAGCGCCCAGAAGCCCGGTGCTCTGCTGCTTTGTTTTTCGCAGTCAGTCAATTGCACACTAGTGAAGCTGAGCCAGGCTCTTCAGCTTTGCTGCTTTTGAGCATCTGTGCTCCACTTATGCTCTATGACATCTCTCGAGGTTGTTTGCCTTGGCCAGGCTGGAAAGTGCCCGCTAGTACACAGAGCTGGGCAGGAGAGGGCAGAGAGCACTTCCATCTGACAGCAGGTTGCAGATTGCCTCGGAAAGAGCCGTGTCCTTGGAATGTGCAGCAAATCCTCTTTCTTTGCAAACCGCGGTTAGTGTGCAGTGCAGGTACGCTCTCCCCTTGCCAAATGGAGTGGGAAAGCTTTTCACTAAGCTAGAGATGACTAGAGAAGCAGAAGCGCGGCTCCGGAGCTATCCGGAAGAAAGTGCCGTTTCCCGGCGTCTTTCGGCTTGAAGCGGCGCTCCGGAGCGCTGCGCTGCCGCTCTACTGAGCTGTGCGCGAATTAGCCGCTTCTTCGCCTCCGAGAAGCAGAGATCGCGGTTGCTTGGAAGAGGCGAAAAACGAAGCCGCAAAGAAGCGGGCTTGTGTGCGAAGCCTTCAGACTGCTGGAGGACGGTGGCTGCCGCTCTCCTGCCTCTTGAATTCACTCTCGGCAAGCGAATGGAAAGCGTTCCAGGACAACTTGCCTGAGTTTTTACTTGGTCCTGATGCGTCCCACCTTGGCAAGTCTTGCTCGTCGCCAGAGGCTCCGAGATGCACAGAAGACGGTGGCAGCTGCTGAAAAGAAGGGCAGCGGTGAGTTTGTCGACAAGCAAGAACATAGGCAGCTGCCTGTGCTTGGGAAGGAGCAGCTGCCTGGTTTTGGCAATTGCCTTCACAGCGCCCAGAAGCCCGGTGCTCTGCTGCTTTGTTTTTCGCAGTCAGTCAATTGCACACTAGTGAAGCTAAGCCAGGCTCTTCAGCTTTGCTGCTTTTGAGCATCTGTGCTCCACTTATGCTCTGTGACATCTCTCGAGGTTGTTTGCCTCGGCCAGGCTGGAAAGTGCCCGCTAGTACCTAGAGCTGGGCAGGAGAGGGTAGAGAGCACTTCCATCTGACAGCAGGTTGCAGATTGCCTCGGAAAGAGCTGTGTCCTTGGAATGTGCAGCAAATCCTCTTTCTTTGCAAACCGCGGTTAGTGTGCAGTGCAGGTACGCTCTCCCCTTGCCAAATGGAGTGGGAAAGCTTTTCGCTAAGCTAGAGACGACTAGAGAAGCAGAAGCGCGGCTCCGGAGCTATCCGGATGAAAGTGCCGCTTCCCGGCGTCTTTCGGCTTGAAGCGGCGCTCCGGAGCGCTGCGCTGCCGCTCTACTGAGCTGTGCGCGAATTAGCCGCTTCTTCGCCTCCGAGAAGCAGAGATCGCGGTTGCTTGGAAGAGGCGAAAAACGAAGCCGCAAAGAAGCGGGCTTGTGTGCGAAGCCTTCAGACTGCTGGAGGACGGTGGCTGCCGCTCTCCTGCCTCTTGAATTCACTCTCGGCAAGCGAATGGAAAGCGTTCCAGGACAACGTGCCTGGGTTTTTACTTGGTCCTGATGCGTCCCACCTTGGCAAGTCTTGCTCGTCGCCAGAGGCTCCGAGATGCACAGAAGACGGTGGCAGCTGCTGAAAAGAAGGGCAGCGGTGAGTTTGTCGACAAGCAAGAACATAGGCAGCTGCCTGTGCTTGGGAAGGAGCAGCTGCCTGGTTTTGGCAATTGCCTTCACAGCGCCCAGAAGCCCGGTGCTCTGCTGCTTTGTTTTTCGCAGTCAGTCAATTGCACACTAGTGAAGCTGAGCCAGGCTCTTCAGCTTTGCCGCTTTTGAGCATCTGTGCTCCATTTATGCTCTGTGACATCTCTGGAGGTTGTTTGCCTCGCCCAGGCTGGAAAGTGCCCGCTAGTACCTAGAGCTGGGCAGGAGAGGGCAGAGAGCACTTCCATCTGACAGCAGGTTGCAGATTGCCTCGGAAAGAGCCGTGTCCTTGGAATGTGCAGCAAATCCTCTTTCTTTGCAAACCGCGGTTAGTGTGCAGTGCAGGTACGCTCTCCCCTTGCCAAATGGAGTGGGAAAGCTTTTCGCTAAGCTAGAGATGACTAGAGAAGCAGAAGCGCGGCTCCGGAGCTATCTGGAGGGAAATGCCGCTTCCCGGCGTCTTTTGGCTTGAAGCGGCGCTCCGGAGCGCTCCGCTGCCGCTCTACTGAGCTGTGCGCGAATTAGCCGCTTATTCGCCTCTGAGAGGCAGAGATCGCGGTTGCTTGGAAGAGGCGAAGAACGAAGCCGCAAAGAAGCGGGCTTGTGTGCCAAGCCTTCCGACTGCTGGAGGACGGTGGCTGCCGCTCTCCTGCCTCTTGAATTCACTCTCGGCAAGCGAATGGAAAGCGTTCCAGGACAACTTGCCTGGGTTTTGACTTGGTCCTGATGCGTCCCACCTTGGCAAGTCTTGCTCGTCGCCAGAGGCTCCGAGATGCACAGAAGACGGTGGCAGCTGCTGAAAAGAAGGGCAGCGGTGAGTTTGTCGACAAGCAAGAACATAGGCAGCTGACTGTGCTTGGGAAGGAGCAGCTGCCTGGTTTTGGCAATTGCCTTCACAGCGCCCAGAAGCCCGGTGCTCTGCTGCTTTGTTTTTCGCAGTCAGTCAATTGCACACTAGTGAAGCTGAGCCAGGCTCTTCATCTTTGCTGCTTTTGAGCATCTGTGCTCCACTTAGGCTCTGTGACATCTCTCGAGGTTGTTTGCCTCGGCCAGGCTGGAAAGTGCCCGCTAGTACCTAGAGCTGGGCAGGAGAGGGCAGAGAGCACTTCCATCTGACAGCAGGTTGCAGATTGCCTCGGAAAGAGCTGTGTCCTTGGAATGTGCAGCAAATCCTCTTTCTTTGCAAACCGCGGTTAGTGTGCAGTGCAGGTACGCTCTCCCCTTGCCAAATGGAGTGGGAAAGCTTTTCGCTAAGCTAGAGATGACTAGAGAAGCAGAAGCGCGGCTCCGGAGCTATCTGGAGGGAAATGCCGCTTCCCGGCGTCTTTTGGCTTGAAGCGGCGCTCCGGAGCGCTCCGCTGCCGCTCTACTGAGCTGTGCGCGAATTAGCCGCTTATTCGCCTCTGAGAGGCAGAGATCGCGGTTGCTTGGAAGAGGCGAAGAACGAAGCCGCAAAGAAGCGGGCTTGTGTGCCAAGCCTTCCGACTGCTGGAGGACGGTGGCTGCCGCTCTCCTGCCTCTTGAATTCACTCTCGGCAAGCGAATGGAAAGCGTTCCAGGACAACTTGCCTGGGTTTTGACTTGGTCCTGATGCGTCCCACCTTGGCAAGTCTTGCTCGTCGCCAGAGGCTCCGAGATGCACAGAAGACGGTGGCAGCTGCTGAAAAGAAGGGCAGCGGTGAGTTTGTCGACAAGCAAGAACATAGGCAGCTGCCTGTGCTTGGGAAGGAGCAGCTGCCTGGTTTTGGCAATTGCCTTCACAGCGCCCAGAAGCCCGGTGCTCTGCTGCTTTGTTTTTCGCAGTCAGTCAATTGCACACTAGTGAAGCTGAGCCAGGCTCTTCATCTTTGCTGCTTTTGAGCATCTGTGCTCCACTTAGGCTCTGTGACATCTCTCGAGGTTGTTTGCCTCGGCCAGGCTGGAAAGTGCCCCGCTAGTACCTAGAGCTGGGCAGGAGAGGGCAGAGAGCACTTCCATCTGACAGCAGGTTGCAGATTGCCTCGGAAAGAGCTGTGTCCTTGGAATGTGCAGCAAATCCTCTTTCTTTGCAAACCGCGGTTAGTGTGCAGTGCAGGTACGCTCTCCCCTTGCCAAATGGAGTGGGAAAGCTTTTCGCTAAGCTAGAGACGACTAGAGAAGCAGAAGCGCGGCTCCGGAGCTATCCGGATGAAAGTGCCGCTTCCCGGCGTCTTTCGGCTTGAAGAGGCGCGCCGGAGCGCTCCGCTGCCGCTCTACTGAGCTGTGCGCGAATTAGCCGCTTCTTCGCCTTCGAGAAGCAGAGATCGCGGTTGCTTGGAAGAGGCGAAGAACGAAGCCGCAAAGAAGCGGGCTTGTGTGCCAAGCCTTCCGACTGCTGGAGGACGGTGGCTGCCGCTCTCCTGCCTCTTGAATTCACTCTCGGCAAGCGAATGGAAAGCGTTCCAGGACAACGTGCCTGAGTTTTTACTTGGTCCTGATGCGTCCCACCTTGGCAAGTCTTGCTCGTCGCCAGAGGCTCCGAGATGCACAGAAGACGGTGGCAGCTGCTGAAAAGAAGGGCAGCGGTGAGTTTGTCGACAAGCAAGAACATAGGCAGCTGCCTGTGCTTGGGAAGGAGCAGCTGCCTGGTTTTGGCAATTGCCTTCACAGCGCCCAGAAGCCCGGTGCTCTGCTGCTTTGTTTTTCGCAGTCAGTCAATTGCACACTAGTGAAGCTGAGCCAGGCTCTTCAGCTTTGCTGCTTTTGAGCATCTGTGCTCCACTTATGCTCTATGACATCTCTCGAGGTTGTTTGCCTTGGCCAGGCTGGAAAGTGCCCGCTAGTACACAGAGCTGGGCAGGAGAGGGCAGAGAGCACTTCCATCTGACAGCAGGTTGCAGATTGCCTCGGAAAGAGCCGTGTCCTTGGAATGTGCAGCAAATCCTCTTTCTTTGCAAACCGCCGTTAGTGTGCAGTGCAGGTACGCTCTCCCCTTGCCAAATGGAGTGGGAAAGCTTTTCACTAAGCTAGAGATGACTAGAGAAGCAGAAGCGCGGCTCCGGAGCTATCCGGAGGGAAGTGCCGCTTCCCGGCGTCTTTTGGCTTGAAGAGGCGCTCCGGAGCGCTGCGCTGCCGCTCTACTGAGCTGTGCGCGAATTAGCCGCTTCTTCGCCTCCGAGAAGCAGAGATCGCGGTTGCTTGGAAGAGGCGAAAAAACGAAGCCGCAAAGAAGCGGGCTTGTGTGCGAAGCCTTCAGACTGCTGGAGGACGGTGGCTGCCGCTCTCCTGCCTCTTGAATTCACTCTCGGCAAGCGAATGGAAAGCGTTCCAGGACAACTTGCCTGAGTTTTTACTTGGTCCGGATGCGTCCCACCTTGGCAAGTCTTGCTCGTCGCCAGAGGCTCCGAGATGCACAGAAGACGGTGGCAGCTGCTGAAAAGAAGGGCAGCGGTGAGTTTGTCGACAAGCAAGAACATAGGCAGCTGCCTGTGCTTGGGAAGGAGCAGCTGCCTGGTTTTGGCAATTGCCTTCACAGCGCCCAGAAGCCCGGTGCTCTGCTGCTTTGTTTTTCGCAGTCAGTCAATTGCACACTAGTGAAGCTGAGCCAGGCTCTTCAGCTTTGCCGCTTTTGAGCATCTGTGCTCCATTTATGCTCTGTGACATCTCTGGAGGTTGTTTGCCTCGGCCAGGCTGGAAAGTGCCCGCTAGTACACAGAGCTGGGCAGGAGAGGGCAGAGAGCACTTCCATCTGACAGCAGGTTGCAGATTGCCTCGGAAAGAGCCGTGTCCTTGGAATGTGCAGCAAATCCTCTTTCTTTGCAAACCGCGGTTAGTGTGCAGTGCAGGTACGCTCTCCCCTTGCCAAATGGAGTGGGAAAGCTTTTCGCTAAGCTAGAGATGACTAGAGAAGCAGAAGCGCGGCTCCGGAGCTATCTGGAGGGAAATGCCGCTTCCCGGCGTCTTTTGGCTTGAAGCGGCGCTCCGGAGCGCTCCGCTGCCGCTCTACTGAGCTGTGCGCGAATTAGCCGCTTATTCGCCTCTGAGAGGCAGAGATCGCGGTTGCTTGGAAGAGGCGAAGAACGAAGCCGCAAAGAAGCGGGCTTGTGTGCCAAGCCTTCCGACTGCTGGAGGACGGTGGCTGCCGCTCTCCTGCCTCTTGAATTCACTCTCGGCAAGCGAATGGAAAGCGTTCCAGGACAACTTGCCTGGGTTTTGACTTGGTCCTGATGCGTCCCACCTTGGCAAGTCTTGCTCGTCGCCAGAGGCTCCGAGATGCACAGAAGACGGTGGCAGCTGCTGAAAAGAAGGGCAGCGGTGAGTTTGTCGACAAGCAAGAACATAGGCAGCTGACTGTGCTTGGGAAGGAGCAGCTGCCTGGTTTTGGCAATTGCCTTCACAGCGCCCAGAAGCCCGGTGCTCTGCTGCTTTGTTTTTCGCAGTCAGTCAATTGCACACTAGTGAAGCTGAGCCAGGCTCTTCATCTTTGCTGCTTTTGAGCATCTGTGCTCCACTTAGGCTCTGTGACATCTCTCGAGGTTGTTTGCCTCGGCCAGGCTGGAAAGTGCCCGCTAGTACCTAGAGCTGGGCAGGAGAGGGCAGAGAGCACTTCCATCTGACAGCAGGTTGCAGATTGCCTCGGAAAGAGCCGTGTCCTTGGAATGTGCAGCAAATCCTCTTTCTTTGCAAACCGCGGTTAGTGTGCAGTGCAGGTACGCTCTCCCCTTGCCAACTGGAGTGGGAAAGCTTTTCGCTAAGCTAGAGATGACTAGAGAAGCAGAAGCGCGGCTCCGGAGCTATCCGGAGGGAAGTGCCGCTTCCCAGTGTATTTCGGCTTGAAGCGGCGCTCCGGAGCGCTCCGCTGCCGCTCTACTGAGCTGTGCGCGAATTAGCCGCTTCTTCGCCTCTGAGAGGCAGAGATCGCGGTTGCTTGGAAGAGGCGAAGAACGAAGCCGCAAAGAAGCGGGCTTGTGTGCGAAGCCTTCCGACTGCTGGAGGACGGTGGCTGCCGCTCTCCTGCCTCTTGAATTCACTCTCGGCAAGCGAATGGAAAGCGTTCCAGGACAACTTGCCTGGGTTTTTACTTGGTCCTGATGCGTCCCACCTTGGCAAGTTTTGCTCGTCGCCAGAGGCTCCGAGATGCACAGAAGACGGTGGCAGCTGCTGAAAAGAAGGGCAGCGGTGAGTTTGTCGACAAGCAAGAACATAGGCAGCTGCCTGTGCTTGGGAAGGAGCAGCTGCCTGGTTTTGGCAATTGCCTTCACAGCGCCCAGAAGCCCGGTGCTCTGCTGCTTTGTTTTTCGCAGTCAGTCAATTGCACACTAGTCAAGCTGAGCCAGGCTCTTCAGCTTTGCTGCTTTTGAGCATCTGTGCTCCACTTAGGCTCTGTGACATCTCTGGAGGTTGTTTGCCTCGGCCAGGCTGGAAAGTGCCCGCTAGTACACAGAGCTGGGCAGGAGAGGGCAGAGAGCACTTCCATCTGACAGCAGGTTGCAGATTGCCTCGGAAAGAGCCGTGTCCTTGGAATGTGCAGCAAATCCTCTTTCTTTGCAAACCGCGGTTAGTGTGCAGTGCAGGTACGCTCTCCCCTTGCCAAATGGAGTGGGAAAGCTTTTCGCTAAGCTAGAGATGACTAGAGAAGCAGAAGCGCGGCTCCGGAGCTATCCGGAGGAAAGTGCCGCTTCCCAGTGTATTTCGGCTTGAAGCGGCGCTCCGGAGCGCTGCGCTGCCGCTCTACTGAGCTGTGCGCGAATTAGCCGCTTCTTCGCCTCTGAGAGGCAGAGATCGCGGTTGCTTGGAAGAGGCGAAGAACGAAGCCGCAAAGAAGCGGGCTTGTGTGCCAAGCCTTCCGACTGCCGGAGGACGGTGGCTGCCGCTCTCCTGCCTGTTGAATTCACTCTCGGCAAGCGAATGGAAAGCGTTCCAGGACAACTTGCCTGGGTTTTGACTTGGTCCTGATGCGTCCCACCTTGGCAAGTCTTGCTCGTCGCCAGAGGCTCCGAGATGCACAGAAGACGGTGGCAGCTGCTGAAAAGAAGGGCAGCGGTGAGTTTGTCGACAAGCAAGAACATAGGCAGCTGCCTGTGCTTGGGAAGGAGCAGCTGCCTGGTTTTGGCAATTGCCTTCACAGCGCCCAGAAGCCCGGTGCTCTGCTGCTTTGTTTTTCGCAGTCAGTCAATTGCACACTAGTGAAGCTGAGCCAGGCTCTTCAGCTTTGCTGCTTTTGAGCATCTGTGCTCCACTTATGCTCTGTGACATCTCTCGAGGTTGTTTGCCTCGGCCAAGCTGGAAAGTGCCCGCTAGTACACAGAGCTGGGCAGGAGAGGGCAGAGAGCACTTCCATCTGACAGCAGGTTGCAGATTGCCTCGGAAAGAGCCGTGTCCTTGGAATGTGCAGCAAATCCTCTTTCTTTGCAAACCGCGGTTAGTGTGCAGTGCAGGTACACTCTCCCCTTGCCAAATGGAGTGGGAAAGCTTTTCGCTAAGATAGAGACGACTAGAGAAGCAGAAGCGCGGCTCCGGAGCTATCCGGAGGAAAGTGCCGCTTCCCGGCGTCTTTCGGCTTGAAGCGGCGCTCCGGAGCGCTCCGCTGCCGCTCTACTGAGCTGTGCGCGAATTAGCCGCTTCTGCGCCTCCGAGAAGCAGAGATCGCGGTTGCTTGGAAGAGGCGAAGAACGAAGCCGCAAAGAAGCGGGCTTGTGTGCGAAGCCTTCAGACTGCTGGAGGACGGTGGCTGCCGCTCTCCTGCCTCTTGAATTCACTCTCGGCAAGCGAATGGAAAGCGTTCCAGGACAACTTGCCTGGGTTTTGACTTGGTCCTGATGCGTCCCACCTTGGCAAGTCTTGCTCGTCGCCAGAGGCTCCGAGATGCACAGAAGACGGTGGCAGCTGCTGAAAAGAAGGGCAGCGGTGAGTTTGTCGACAAGCAAGAACATAGGCAGCTGCCTGTGCTTGGGAAGGAGCAGCTGCCTGGTTTTGGCAATTGCCTTCACAGCGCCCAGAAGCCCGGTGCTCTGCTGCTTTGTTTTTCGCAGTCAGTCAATTGCACACTAGTGAAGCTGAGCCAGGCTCTTCAGCTTTGCTGCTTTTGAGCATCTGTGCTCCACTTATGCTCTGTGACTTCTCTCGAGGTTGTTTGCCTCGGCCAGGCTGGAAAGTGCCCGCTAGTACACAGAGCTGGGCAGGAGAGGGCAGAGAGCACTTCCATCTGACAGCAGGTTGCAGATTGCCTCGGAAAGAGCCGTGTCCTTGGAATGTGCAGCAAATCCTCTTTCTTTGCAAACCGCGGTTAGTGTGCAGTGCAGGTACGCTCTCCCCTTGCCAACTGGAGTGGGAAAGCTTTTCGCTAAGCTAGAGATGACTAGAGAAGCAGAAGCGCGGCTCCGGAGCTATCCGGAGGAAAGTGCCGCTTCCCGGCGTCTTTCGGCTTGAAGCGGCGCTCCGGAGCGCTGCGCTGCCGCTCTACTGAGCTGTGCGCGAATTAGCCGCTTCTTCGCCTCCGAGAAGCAGAGATCGCGGTTGCTTGGAAGAGGCGAAGAACGAAGCCGCAAAGAAGCGGGCTTGTGTGCCAAGCCTTCCGACTGCTGGAGGACGGTGGCTGCCGCTCTCCTGCCTCTTGAATTCACTCTCGGCAAGCGAATGGAAAGCGTTCCAGGACAACTTGCCTGAGTTTTTACTTGGTCCTGATGCGTCCCACCTTGGCAAGTCTTGCTCGTCGCCAGAGGCTCCGAGATGCACAGAAGACGGTGGCAGCTGCTGAAAAGAAGGGCAGCGGTGAGTTTGTCGACAAGCAAGAACATAGGCAGCTGCCTGTGCTTGGGAAGGAGCAGCTGCCTGGTTTTGGCAATTGCCTTCACAGCGCCCAGAAGCCCGGTGCTCTGCTGCTTTGTTTTTCGCAGTCAGTCAATTGCACACTAGTGAAGCTGAGCCAGGCTCTTCATCTTTGCTGCTTTTGAGCATCTGTGCTCCACTTAGGCTCTGTGACATCTCTGGAGGTTGTTTGCCTCGGCCAGGCTGGAAAGTGCCCGCTAGTACCTAGAGCTGGGCAGGAGAGGGCAGAGAGCACTTCCATCTGACAGCAGGTTGCAGATTGCCTCGGAAAGAGCCGTGTCCTTGGAATGTGCAGCAAATCCTCTTTCTTTGCAAACCGCGGTTAGTGTGCAGTGCAGGTACGCTCTCCCCTTGCCAAATGGAGTGGGAAAGCTTTTCGCTAAGCTAGAGATGACTAGAGAAGCAGAAGCGCGGCTCCGGAGCTATCTGGAGGGAAGTGCCGCTTCCCGGCGTCTTTCGGCTTGAAGAGGCGCGCCGGAGCGCTCCGCTGCCGCTCTACTGAGCTGTGCGCGAATTAGCCGCTTATTCGCCTCTGAGAGGCAGAGATCGCGGTTGCTTGGAAGAGGCGAAGAACGAAGCCGCAAAGAAGCGGGCTTGTGTGCGAAGCCTTCAGACTGCTGGAGGACGGTGGCTGCCGCTCTCCTGCCTCTTGAATTCACTCTCGGCAAGCGAATGGAAAGCGTTCCAGGACAACTTGCCTGGGTTTTGACTTGGTCCTGATGCGTCCCACCTTGGCAAGTCTTGCTCGTCGCCAGAGGCTCCGAGATGCACAGAAGACGGTGGCAGCTGCTGAAAAGAAGGGCAGCGGTGAGTTTGTCGACAAGCAAGAACATAGGCAGCTGCCTGTGCTTGGGAAGGAGCAGCTGCCTGGTTTTGGCAATTGCCTTCACAGCGCCCAGAAGCCCGGTGCTCTGCTGCTTTGTTTTTCGCAGTCAGTCAATTGCACACTAGTGAAGCTGAGCCAGGCTCTTCAGCTTTGCCGCTTTTGAGCATCTGTGCTCCATTTATGCTCTGTGACATCTCTGGAGGTTGTTTGCCTCGCCCAGGCTGGAAAGTGCCCGCTAGTACCTAGAGCTGGGCAGGAGAGGGCAGAGAGCACTTCCATCTGACAGCAGGTTGCAGATTGCCTCGGAAAGAGCCGTGTCCTTGGAATGTGCAGCAAATCCTCTTTCTTTGCAAACCGCGGTTAGTGTGCAGTGCAGGTACGCTCTCCCCTTGCCAAATGGAGTGGGAAAGCTTTTCGCTAAGCTAGAGATGACTAGAGAAGCAGAAGCGCGGCTCCGGAGCTATCTGGAGGGAAATGCCGCTTCCCGGCGTCTTTTGGCTTGAAGAGGCGCGCCGGAGCGCTCCGCTGCCGCTCTACTGAGCTGTGCGCGAATTAGCCGCTTCTTCGCCTCTGAGAGGCAGAGATCGCGGTTGCTTGGAAGAGGCGAAGAACGAAGCCGCAAAGAAGCGGGCTTGTGTGCCAAGCCTTCCGACTGCTGGAGGACGGTGGCTGCCGCTCTCCTGCCTCTTGAATTCACTCTCGGCAAGCGAATGGAAAGCGTTCCAGGACAACTTGCCTGGGTTTTGACTTGGTCCTGATGCGTCCCACCTTGGCAAGTCTTGCTCGTCGCCAGAGGCTCCGAGATGCACAGAAGACGGTGGCAGCTGCTGAAAAGAAGGGCAGCGGTGAGTTTGTCGACAAGCAAGAACATAGGCAGCTGCCTGTGCTTGGGAAGGAGCAGCTGCCTGGTTTTGGCAATTGCCTTCACAGCGCCCAGAAGCCCGGTGCTCTGCTGCTTTGTTTTTCGCAGTCAGTCAATTGCACACTAGTGAAGCTGAGCCAGGCTCTTCAGCTTTGCCGCTTTTGAGCATCTGTGCTCCATTTATGCTCTGTGACATCTCTGGAGGTTGTTTGCCTCGCCCAGGCTGGAAAGTGCCCGCTAGTACCTAGAGCTGGGCAGGAGAGGGCAGAGAGCACTTCCATCTGACAGCAGGTTGCAGATTGCCTCGGAAAGAGCCGTGTCCTTGGAATGTGCAGCAAATCCTCTTTCTTTGCAAACCGCGGTTAGTGTGCAGTGCAGGTACGCTCTCCCCTTGCCAACTGGAGTGGGAAAGCTTTTCGCTAAGCTAGAGATGACTAGAGAAGCAGAAGCGCGGCTCCGGAGCTATCCGGAGGAAAGTGCCGCTTCCCGGCGTCTTTCGGCTTGAAGCGGCGCTCCGGAGCGCTCCGCTGCCGCTCTACTGAGCTGTGCGCGAATTAGCCGCTTCTTCGCCTCCGAGAAGCAGAGATCGCGGTTGCTTGGAAGAGGCGAAGAACGAAGCCGCAAAGAAGCGGGCTTGTGTGCGAAGCCTTCCGACTGCTGGAGGACGGTGGCTGCCGCTCTCCTGCCTCTTGAATTCACTCTCGGCAAGCGAATGGAAAGCGTTCCAGGACAACTTGCCTGGGTTTTGACTTGGTCCTGATGCGTCCCACCTTGGCAAGTCTTGCTCGTCGCCAGAGGCTCCGAGATGCACAGAAGACGGTGGCAGCTGCTGAAAAGAAGGGCAGCGGTGAGTTTGTCGACAAGCAAGAACATAGGCAGCTGCCTGTGCTTGGGAAGGAGCAGCTGCCTGGTTTTGGCAATTGCCTTCACAGCGCCCAGAAGCCCGGTGCTCTGCTGCTTTGTTTTTCGCAGTCAGTCAATTGCACACTAGTGAAGCTGAGCCAGGCTCTTCAGCTTTGCTGCTTTTGAGCATCTGTGCTCCACTTATGCTCTGTGACATCTCTGGAGGTTGTTTGCCTCGGCCAGGCTGGAAAGTGCCCGCTAGTACCTAGAGCTGGGCAGGAGAGGGCAGAGAGCACTTCCATCTGACAGCAGGTTGCAGATTGCCTCGGAAAGAGCCGTGTCCTTGGAATGTGCAGCAAATCCTCTTTCTTTGCAAACCGCGGTTAGTGTGCAGTGCAGGTACGCTCTCCCCTTGCCAACTGGAGTGGGAAAGCTTTTCGCTAAGCTAGAGATGACTAGAGAAGCAGAAGCGCGGCTCCGGAGCTATCCGGAGGAAAGTGCCGCTTCCCGGCGTCTTTCGGCTTGAAGCGGCGCTCCGGAGCGCTGCGCTGCCGCTCTACTGAGCTGTGCGCGAATTAGCCGCTTCTTCGCCTCCGAGAAGCAGAGATCGCGGTTGCTTGGAAGAGGCGAAGAACGAAGCCGCAAAGAAGCGGGCTTGTGTGCCAAGCCTTCCGACTGCTGGAGGACGGTGGCTGCCGCTCTCCTGCCTCTTGAATTCACTCTCGGCAAGCGAATGGAAAGCGTTCCAGGACAACTTGCCTGGGTTTTGACTTGGTCCTGATGCGTCCCACCTTGGCAAGTCTTGCTCGTCGCCAGAGGCTCCGAGATGCACAGAAGACGGTGGTAGCTGCTGAAAAGAAGGGCAGCGGTGAGTTTGTCGACAAGCAAGAACATAGGCAGCTGCCTGTGCTTGGGAAGGAGCAGCTGCCTGGTTTTGGCAATTGCCTTCACAGCGCCCAGAAGCCCGGTGCTCTGCTGCTTTGTTTTTCGCAGTCAGTCAATTGCACACTAGTGAAGCTGAGCCAGGCTCTTCAGCTTTGCCGCTTTTGAGCATCTGTGCTCCATTTATGCTCTGTGACATCTCTGGAGGTTGTTTGCCTCGCCCAGGCTGGAAAGTGCCCGCTAGTACCTAGAGCTGGGCAGGAGAGGGCAGAGAGCACTTCCATCTGACAGCAGGTTGCAGATTGCCTCGGAAAGAGCCGTGTCCTTGGAATGTGCAGCAAATCCTCTTTCTTTGCAAACCGCGGTTAGTGTGCAGTGCAGGTACGCTCTCCCCTTGCCAAATGGAGTGGGAAAGCTTTTCGCTAAGCTAGAGATGACTAGAGAAGCAGAAGCGCGGCTCCGGAGCTATCCGGAGGAAAGTGCCGCTTCCCGGCGTCTTTCGGCTTGAAGCGGCGCTCCGGAGCGCTCCGCTGCCGCTCTACTGAGCTGTGCGCGAATTAGCCGCTTCTTCGCCTCCGAGAAGCAGAGATCGCGGTTGCTTGGAAGAGGCGAAGAACGAAGCCGCAAAGAAGCGGGCTTGTGTGCCAAGCCTTCCGACTGCTGGAGGACGGTGGCTGCCGCTCTCCTGCCTCTTGAATTCACTCTCGGCAAGCGAATGGAAAGCGTTCCAGGACAACTTGCCTGGGTTTTTACTTGGTCCTGATGCGTCCCACCTTGGCAAGTCTTGCTCGTCGCCAGAGGCTCCGAGATGCACAGAAGACGGTGGCAGCTGCTGAAAAGAAGGGCAGCGGTGAGTTTGTCGACAAGCAAGAACATAGGCAGCTGCCTGTGCTTGGGAAGGAGCAGCTGCCTGGTTTTGGCAATTGCCTTCACAGCGCCCAGAAGCCCGGTGCTCTGCTGCTTTGTTTTTCGCAGTCAGTCAATTGCACACTAGTGAAGCTGAGCCAGGCTCTTCAGCTTTGCCGCTTTTGAGCATCTGTGCTCCATTTATGCTCTGTGACATCTCTGGAGGTTGTTTGCCTCGGCCAGGCTGGAAAGTGCCCGCTAGTACCTAGAGCTGGGCAGGAGAGGGCAGAGAGCACTTCCATCTGACAGCAGGTTGCAGATTGCCTCGGAAAGAGCCGTGTCCTTGGAATGTGCAGCAAATCCTCTTTCTTTGCAAACCGCGGTTAGTGTGCAGTGCAGGTACGCTCTCCCCTTGCCAACTGGAGTGGGAAAGCTTTTCGCTAAGCTAGAGATGACTAGAGAAGCAGAAGCGCGGCTCCGGAGCTATCCGGAGGAAAGTGCCGCTTCCCGGCGTCTTTCGGCTTGAAGCGGCGCTCCGGAGCGCTCCGCTGCCGCTCTACTGAGCTGTGCGCGAATTAGCCGCTTCTTCGCCTCTGAGAGGCAGAGATCGCGGTTGCTTGGAAGAGGCGAAGAACGAAGCCGCAAAGAAGCGGGCTTGTGTGCCAAGCCTTCAGACTGCCGGAGGACGGTGGCTGCCGCTCTCCTGCCTCTTGAATTCACTCTCGGCAAGCGAATGGAAAGCGTTCCAGGACAACTTGCCTGGGTTTTGACTTGGTCCTGATGCGTCCCACCTTGGCAAGTCTTGCTCGTCGCCAGAGGCTCCGAGATGCACAGAAGACGGTGGCAGCTGCTGAAAAGAAGGGCAGCGGTGAGTTTGTCGACAAGCAAGAACATAGGCAGCTGCCTGTGCTTGGGAAGGAGCAGCTGCCTGGTTTTGGCAATTGCCTTCACAGCGCCCAGAAGCCCGGTGCTCTGCTGCTTTGTTTTTCGCAGTCAGTCAATTGCACACTAGTGAAGCTGAGCCAGGCTCTTCAGCTTTGCTGCTTTTGAGCATCTGTGCTCCACTTATGCTCTGTGACAGCTCTCGAGGTTGTTTGCCTCGGCCAGGCTGGAAAGTGCCCGCTAGTACCTAGAGCTGGGCAGGAGAGGGCAGAGAGCACTTCCATCTGACAGCAGGTTGCAGATTGCCTCGGAAAGAGCCGTGTCCTTGGAATGTGCAGCAAATCCTCTTTCTTTGCAAACCGCCGTTAGTGTGCAGTGCAGGTACGCTCTCCCCTTGCCAACTGGAGTGGGAAAGCTTTTCGCTAAGCTAGAGATGACTAGAGAAGCAGAAGCGCGGCTCCGGAGCTATCCGGAGGAAAGTGCCGCTTCCCGGCGTCTTTCGGCTTGAAGCGGCGCTCCGGAGCGCTCCGCTGCCGCTCTACTGAGCTGTGCGCGAATTAGCCGTTTCTTCGCCTCCGAGAAGCAGAGATCGCGGTTGCTTGGAAGAGGCGAAGAACGAAGCCGCAAAGAAGCGGGCTTGTGTGCGAAGCCTTCCGACTGCTGGAGGACGGTGGCTGCCGCTCTCCTGCCTCTTGAATTCACTCTCGGCAAGCGAATGGAAAGCGTTCCAGGACAACTTGCCTGGGTTTTGACTTGGTCCTGATGCGTCCCACCTTGGCAAGTCTTGCTCGTCGCCAGAGGCTCCGAGATGCACAGAAGACGGTGGCAGCTGCTGAAAAGAAGGGCAGCGGTGAGTTTGTCGACAAGCAAGAACATAGGCAGCTGCCTGTGCTTGGGAAGGAGCAGCTGCCTGGTTTTGGCAATTGCCTTCACAGCGCCCAGAAGCCCGGTGCTCTGCTGCTTTGTTTTTCGCAGTCAGTCAATTGCACACTAGTGAAGCTGAGCCAGGCTCTTCAGCTTTGCTGCTTTTGAGCATCTGTGCTCCACTTATGCTCTGTGACATCTCTGGAGGTTGTTTGCCTCGGCCAGGCTGGAAAGTGCCCGCTAGTACCTAGAGCTGGGCAGGAGAGGGCAGAGAGCACTTCCATCTGACAGCAGGTTGCAGATTGCCTCGGAAAGAGCCGTGTCCTTGGAATGTGCAGCAAATCCTCTTTCTTTGCAAACCGCGGTTAGTGTGCAGTGCAGGTACGCTCTCCCCTTGCCAACTGGAGTGGGAAAGCTTTTCGCTAAGCTAGAGATGACTAGAGAAGCAGAAGCGCGGCTCCGGAGCTATCCGGAGGAAAGTGCCGCTTCCCGGCGTCTTTCGGCTTGAAGCGGCGCTCCGCTGCCGCTCTACTGAGCTGTGCGCGAATTAGCCGCTTCTTCGCCTCCGAGAAGCAGAGATCGCGGTTGCTTGGAAGAGGCGAAAAAGAAGCCGCAAAGAAGCGGGCTTGTGTGCGAAGCCTTCAGACTGCCGGAGGACGGTGGCTGCCGCTCTCCTGCCCTCTTGAATTCACTCTCGGCAAGCGAATGGAAAGCGTTCCAGGACAACTTGCCTGAGTTTTTACTTGGTCCTGATGCGTCCCACCTTGGCAAGTCTTGCTCGTCGCCAGAGGCTCCGAGATGCACAGAAGACGGTGGCAGCTGCTGAAAAGAAGGGCAGCGGTGAGTTTGTCGACAAGCAAGAACATAGGCAGCTGCCTGTGCTTGGGAAGGAGCAGCTGCCTGGTTTTGGCAATTGCCTTCACAGCGCCCAGAAGCCCGGTGCTCTGCTGCTTTGTTTTTCGCAGTCAGTCAATTGCACACTAGTGAAGCTAAGCCAGGCTCTTCAGCTTTGCTGCTTTTGAGCATCTGTGCTCCACTTATGCTCTGTGACATCTCTCGAGGTTGTTTGCCTCGGCCAGGCTGGAAAGTGCCCGCTAGTACCTAGAGCTGGGCAGGAGAGGGTAGAGAGCACTTCCATCTGACAGCAGGTTGCAGATTGCCTCGGAAAGAGCTGTGTCCTTGGAATGTGCAGCAAATCCTCTTTCTTTGCAAACCGCGGTTAGTGTGCAGTGCAGGTACGCTCTCCCCTTGCCAAATGGAGTGGGAAAGCTTTTCGCTAAGCTAGAGACGACTAGAGAAGCAGAAGCGCGGCTCCGGAGCTATCCGGATGAAAGTGCCGCTTCCCGGCGTCTTTCGGCTTGAAGCGGCGCTCCGGAGCGCTCCGCTGCCGCTCTACTGAGCTGTGCGCGAATTAGCCGCTTCTTCGCCTTCGAGAAGCAGAGATCGCGGTTGCTTGGAAGAGGCGAAGAACGAAGCCGCAAAGAAGCGGGCTTGTGTGCCAAGCCTTCCGACTGCTGGAGGACGGTGGCTGCCGCTCTCCTGCCTCTTGAATTCACTCTCGGCAAGCGAATGGAAAGCGTTCCAGGACAACGTGCCTGAGTTTTTACTTGGTCCTGATGCGTCCCACCTTGGCAAGTCTTGCTCGTCGCCAGAGGCTCCGAGATGCACAGAAGACGGTGGCAGCTGCTGAAAAGAAGGGCAGCGGTGAGTTTGTCGACAAGCAAGAACATAGGCAGCTGCCTGTGCTTGGGAAGGAGCAGCTGCCTGGTTTTGGCAATTGCCTTCACAGCGCCCAGAAGCCCGGTGCTCTGCTGCTTTGTTTTTCGCAGTCAGTCAATTGCACACTAGTGAAGCTGAGCCAGGCTCTTCAGCTTTGCTGCTTTTGAGCATCTGTGCTCCACTTATGCTCTGTGACTTCTCTCGAGGTTGTTTGCCTCGGCCAGGCTGGAAAGTGCCCGCTAGTACACAGAGCTGGGCAGGAGAGGGCAGAGAGCACTTCCATCTGACAGCAGGTTGCAGATTGCCTCGGAAAGAGCCGTGTCCTTGCAATGTGCAGCAAATCCTCTTTCTTTGCAAACCGCGGTTAGTGTGCAGTGCAGGTACGCTCTCCCCTTGCCAAATGGAGTGGGAAAGCTTTTCGCTAAGCTAGAGATGACTAGAGAAGCAGAAGCGCGGCTCCGGAGCTATCCGGAGGGAAGTTCCGCTTCCCAGTGTATTTCGGCTTGAAGCGGCGCTCCGGAGCGCTCCGCTGCCGCTCTACTGAGCTGTGCGCGAATTAGCCGCTTATTCGCCTCTGAGAGGCAGAGATCGCGGTTGCTTGGCAGAGGCGAAGAACGAAGCCGCAAAGAAGCGGGCTTGTGTGCGAAGCCTTCCGACTGCTGGAGGACGGTGGCTGCCGCTCTCCTGCCTCTTGAATTCACTCTCGGCAAGCGAATGGAAAGCGTTCCAGGACAACTTGCCTGGGTTTTGACTTGGTCCTGATGCGTCCCACCTTGGCAAGTTTTGCTCGTCGCCAGAGGCTCCGAGATGCACAGAAGACGGTGGCAGCTGCTGAAAAGAAGGGCAGCGGTGAGTTTGTCGACAAGCAAGAACATAGGCAGCTGCCTGTGCTTGGGAAGGAGCAGCTGCCTGGTTTTGGCAATTGCCTTCACAGCGCCCAGAAGCCCGGTGCTCTGCTGCTTTGTTTTTCGCAGTCAGTCAATTGCACACTAGTGAAGCTGAGCCAGGCTCTTCATCTTTGCTGCTTTTGAGCATCTGTGCTCCACTTAGGCTCTGTGACATCTCTCGAGGTTGTTTGCCTCGGCCAGGCTGGAAAGTGCCCGCTAGTACCTAGAGCTGGGCAGGAGAGGGCAGAGAGCACTTCCATCTGACAGCAGGTTGCAGATTGCCTCGGAAAGAGCCGTGTCCTTGGAATGTGCAGCAAATCCTCTTTCTTTGCAAACCGCGGTTAGTGTGCAGTGCAGGTACGCTCTCCCCTTGCCAAATGGAGTGGGAAAGCTTTTCGCTAAGCTAGAGATGACTAGAGAAGCAGAAGCGCGGCTCCGGAGCTATCCGGAGGAAAGTGCCGCTTCCCGGCGTCTTTCGGCTTGAAGCGGCGCTCCGGAGCGCTCCGCTGCCGCTCTACTGAGCTGTGCGCGAATTAGCCGCTTCTTCGCCTCTGAGAGGCAGAGATCGCGGTTGCTTGGAAGAGGCGAAGAACGAAGCCGCAAAGAAGCGGGCTTGTGTGCGAAGCCTTCCGACTGCTGGAGGACGGTGGCTGCCGCTCTCCTGCCTCTTGAATTCACTCTCGGCAAGCGAATGGAAAGCGTTCCAGGACAACTTGCCTGGGTTTTGACTTGGTCCTGATGCGTCCCACCTTGGCAAGTCTTGCTCGTCGCCAGAGGCTCCGAGATGCACAGAAGACGGTGGCAGCTGCTGAAAAGAAGGGCAGCGGTGAGTTTGTCGACAAGCAAGAACATAGGCAGCTGACTGTGCTTGGGAAGGAGCAGCTGCCTGGTTTTGGCAATTGCCTTCACAGCGCCCAGAAGCCCGGTGCTCTGCTGCTTTGTTTTTCGCAGTCAGTCAATTGCACACTAGTGAAGCTAAGCCAGGCTCTTCAGCTTTGCTGCTTTTGAGCATCTGTGCTCCACTTATGCTCTGTGACATCTCTCGAGGTTGTTTGCCTCGGCCAGGCTGGAAAGTGCCCGCTAGTACCTAGAGCTGGGCAGGAGAGGGTAGAGAGCACTTCCATCTGACAGCAGGTTGCAGATTGCCTCGGAAAGAGCCGTGTCCTTGGAATGTGCAGCAAATCCTCTTTCTTTGCAAACCGCGGTTAGTGTGCAGTGCAGGTACGCTCTCCCCTTGCCAAATGGAGTGGGAAAGCTTTTCGCTAAGCTAGAGACGACTAGAGAAGCAGAAGCGCGGCTCCGGAGCTATCCGGATGAAAGTGCCGCTTCCCGGCGTCTTTCGGCTTGAAGCGGCGCTCCGGAGCGCTCCGCTGCCGCTCTACTAAGCTGTGCGCGAATTAGCCGCTTCTTCGCCTTCGAGAAGCAGAGATCGCGGTTGCTTGGAAGAGGCGAAGAACGAAGCCGCAAAGAAGCGGGCTTGTGTGCCAAGCCTTCCGACTGCTGGAGGACGGTGGCTGCCGCTCTCCTGCCTGTTGAATTCACTCTCGGCAAGCGAATGGAAAGCGTTCCAGGACAACGTGCCTGAGTTTTTACTTGGTCCTGATGCGTCCCACCTTGGCAAGTCTTGCTCGTCGCCAGAGGCTCCGAGATGCACAGAAGACGGTGGCAGCTGCTGAAAAGAAGGGCAGCGGTGAGTTTGTCGACAAGCAAGAACATAGGCAGCTGCCTGTGCTTGGGAAGGAGCAGCTGCCTGGTTTTGGCAATTGCCTTCACAGCGCCCAGAAGCCCGGTGCTCTGCTGCTTTGTTTTTCGCAGTCAGTCAATTGCACACTAGTGAAGCTGAGCCAGGCTCTTCAGCTTTGCTGCTTTTGAGCATCTGTGCTCCACTTATGCTCTATGACATCTCTCGAGGTTGTTTGCCTTGGCCAGGCTGGCAAGTGCCCGCTAGTACACAGAGCTGGGCAGGAGAGGGCAGAGAGCACTTCCATCTGACAGCAGGTTGCAGATTGCCTCGGAAAGAGCTGTGTCCTTGGAATGTGCAGCAAATCCTCTTTCTTTGCAAACCGCGGTTAGTGTGCAGTGCAGGTACGCTCTCCCCTTGCCAAATGGAGTGGGAAAGCTTTTCGCTAAGCTAGAGATGACTAGAGAAGCAGAAGCGCGGCTCCGGAGCTATCCGGAGGAAAGTGCCGCTTCCCGGCGTCTTTCGGCTTGAAGCGGCGCTCCGGAGCGCTCCGCTGCCGCTCTACTGAGCTGTGCGCGAATTAGCCGCTTCTTCGCCTCTGAGAGGCAGAGATCGCGGTTGCTTGGAAGAGGCGAAGAACGAAGCCGCAAAGAAGCGGGCTTGTGTGCGAAGCCTTCCGACTGCTGGAGGACGGTGGCTGCCGCTCTCCTGCCTCTTGAATTCACTCTCGGCAAGCGAATGGAAAGCGTTCCAGGACAACTTGCCTGGGTTTTGACTTGGTCCTGATGCGTCCCACCTTGGCAAGTTTTGCTCGTCGCCAGAGGCTCCGAGATGCACAGAAGACGGTGGCAGCTGCTGAAAAGAAGGGCAGCGGTGAGTTTGTCGACAAGCAAGAACATAGGCAGCTGCCTGTGCTTGGGAAGGAGCAGCTGCCTGGTTTTGGCAATTGCCTTCACAGCGCCCAGAAGCCCGGTGCTCTGCTGCTTTGTTTTTCGCAGTCAGTCAATTGCACACTAGTGAAGCTGAGCCAGGCTCTTCATCTTTGCTGCTTTTGAGCATCTGTGCTCCACTTAGGCTCTGTGACATCTCTCGAGGTTGTTTGCCTCGGCCAGGCTGGAAAGTGCCCGCTAGTACCTAGAGCTGGGCAGGAGAGGGCAGAGAGCACTTCCATCTGACAGCAGGTTGCAGATTGCCTCGGAAAGAGCCGTGTCCTTGGAATGTGCAGCAAATCCTCTTTCTTTGCAAACCGCGGTTAGTGTGCAGTGCAGGTACGCTCTCCCCTTGCCAACTGGAGTGGGAAAGCTTTTCGCTAAGCTAGAGATGACTAGAGAAGCAGAAGCGCGGCTCCGGAGCTATCCGGAGGATAGTGCCGCTTCCCAGTGTATTTCGGCTTGAAGCGGCGCTCCGGAGCGCTCCGCTGCCGCTCTACTGAGCTGTGCGCGAATTAGCCGCTTCTTCGCCTCTGAGAAGCAGAGATCGCGGTTGCTTGGAAGAGGCGAAGAACGAAGCCGCAAAGAAGCGGGCTTGTGTGCGAAGCCTTCAGACTGCTGGAGGACGGTGGCTGCCGCTCTCCTGCCTCTTGAATTCACTCTCGGCAAGCGAATGGAAAGCGTTCCAGGACAACTTGCCTGGGTTTTGACTTGGTCCTGATGCGTCCCACCTTGGCAAGTTTTGCTCGTCGCCAGAGGCTCCGAGATGCACAGAAGACGGTGGCAGCTGCTGAAAAGAAGGGCAGCGGTGAGTTTGTCGACAAGCAAGAACATAGGCAGCTGCCTGTGCTTGGGAAGGAGCAGCTGCCTGGTTTTGGCAATTGCCTTCACAGCGCCCAGAAGCCCGGTGCTCTGCTGCTTTGTTTTTCGCAGTCAGTCAATTGCACACTAGTGAAGCTGAGCCAGGCTCTTCAGCTTTGCTGCTTTTGAGCATCTGTGCTCCACTTAGGCTCTGTGACATCTCTCGAGGTTGTTTGCCTCGGCCAGGCTGGCAAGTGCCCGCTAGTACACAGAGCTGGGCAGGAGAGGGCAGAGAGCACTTCCATCTGACAGCAGGTTGCAGATTGCCTCGGAAAGAGCCGTGTCCTTGGAATGTGCAGCAAATCCTCTTTCTTTGCAAACCGCGGTTAGTGTGCAGTGCAGGTACACTCTCCCCTTGCCAAATGGAGTGGGAAAGCTTTTCGCTAAGCTAGAGACGACTAGAGAAGCAGAAGCGCGGCTCCGGAGCTATCCGGAGGAAAGTGCCGCTTCCCGGCGTCTTTCGGCTTGAAGCGGCGCTCCGGAGCGCTGCGCTGCCGCTCTACTGAGCTGTGAACGAATTAGCCGCTTCTGCGCCTCCGAGAAGCAGAGATCGCGGTTGCTTGGAAGAGGCGAAGAACGAAGCCGCAAAGAAGCGGGCTTGTGTGCGAAGCCTTCAGACTGCTGGAGGACGGTGGCTGCCGCTCTCCTGCCTCTTGAATTCACTCTCGGCAAGCGAATGGAAAGCGTTCCAGGACAACTTGCCTGGGTTTTGACTTGGTCCTGATGCGTCCCACCTTGGCAAGTCTTGCTCGTCGCCAGAGGCTCCGAGATGCACAGAAGACGGTGGCAGCTGCTGAAAAGAAGGGCAGCGGTGAGTTTGTCGACAAGCAAGAACATAGGCAGCTGCCTGTGCTTGGGAAGGAGCAGCTGCCTGGTTTTGGCAATTGCCTTCACAGCGCCCAGAAGCCCGGTGCTCTGCTGCTTTGTTTTCGCAGTCAGTCAATTGCACACTAGTGAAGCTGAGCCAGGCTCTTCAGCTTTGCTGCTTTTGAGCATCTGTGCTCCACTTAGGCTCTGTGACATCTCTCGAGGTTGTTTGCCTCGGCCAGGCTGGCAAGTGCCCGCTAGTACACAGAGCTGGGCAGGAGAGGGCAGAGAGCACTTCCATCTGACAGCAGGTTGCAGATTGCCTCGGAAAGAGCCGTGTCCTTGGAATGTGCAGCAAATCCTCTTTCTTTGCAAACCGCGGTTAGTGTGCAGTGCAGGTACACTCTCCCCTTGCCAAATGGAGTGGGAAAGCTTTTCGCTAAGCTAGAGACGACTAGAGAAGCAGAAGCGCGGCTCCGGAGCTATCCGGAGGAAAGTGCCGCTTCCCGGCGTCTTTCGGCTTGAAGCGGCGCTCCGGAGCGCTGCGCTGCCGCTCTACTGAGCTGTGAACGAATTAGCCGCTTCTGCGCCTCCGAGAAGCAGAGATCGCGGTTGCTTGGAAGAGGCGAAGAACGAAGCCGCAAAGAAGCGGGCTTGTGTGCGAAGCCTTCAGACTGCTGGAGGACGGTGGCTGCCGCTCTCCTGCCTCTTGAATTCACTCTCGGCAAGCGAATGGAAAGCGTTCCAGGACAACTTGCCTGGGTTTTGACTTGGTCCTGATGCGTCCCACCTTGGCAAGTCTTGCTCGTCGCCAGAGGCTCCGAGATGCACAGAAGACGGTGGCAGCTGCTGAAAAGAAGGGCAGCGGTGAGTTTGTCGACAAGCAAGAACATAGGCAGCTGCCTGTGCTTGGGAAGGAGCAGCTGCCTGGTTTTGGCAATTGCCTTCACAGCGCCCAGAAGCCCGGTGCTCTGCTGCTTTGTTTTTCGCAGTCAGTCAATTGCACACTAGTGAAGCTAAGCCAGGCTCTTCAGCTTTGCTGCTTTTGAGCATCTGTGCTCCACTTATGCTCTGTGACATCTCTCGAGGTTGTTTGCCTCGGCCAGGCTGGAAAGTGCCCGCTAGTACACAGAGCTGGGCAGGAGAGGGCAGAGAGCACTTCCATCTGACAGCAGGTTGCAGATTGCCTCGGAAAGAGCCGTGTCCTTGGAATGTGCAGCAAATCCTCTTTCTTTGCAAACCGCGGTTAGTGTGCAGTGCAGGTACGCTCTCCCCTTGCCAAATGGAGTGGGAAAGCTTTTCGCTAAGCTAGAGATGACTAGAGAAGCAGAAGCGCGGCTCCGGAGCTATCCGGAGGAAAGTGCCGCTTCCCGGCGTCTTTCGGCTTGAAGCGGCGCTCCGGAGCGCTGCGCTGCCGCTCTACTGAGCTGTGCGCGAATTAGCCGCTTCTTCGCCTCCGAGAGGCAGAGATCGCGGTTGCTTGGAAGAGGCGAAGAACGAAGCCGCAAAGAAGCGGGCTTGTGTGCCAAGCCTTCAGACTGCCGGAGGACGGTGGCTGCCGCTCTCCTGCCTGTTGAATTCACTCTCGGCAAGCGAATGGAAAGCGTTCCAGGACAACTTGCCTGGGTTTTGACTTGGTCCTGATGCCTCCCACCTTGGCAAGTCTTGCTCGTCGCCAGAGGCTCCGAGATGCACAGAAGACGGTGGCAGCTGCTGAAAAGAAGGGCAGCGGTGAGTTTGTCGACAAGCAAGAACATAGGCAGCTGCCTGTGCTTGGGAAGGAGCAGCTGCCTGGTTTTGGCAATTGCCTTCACAGCGCCCAGAAGCCCGGTGCTCTGCTGCTTTGTTTTTCGCAGTCAGTCAATTGCACACTAGTGAAGCTGAGCCAGGCTCTTCAGCTTTGCTGCTTTTGAGCATCTGTGCTCCACTTATGCTCTGTGACTTCTCTCGAGGTTGTTTGCCTCGGCCAGGCTGGAAAGTGCCCGCTAGTACACAGAGCTGGGCAGGAGAGGGCAGAGAGCACTTCCATCTGACAGCAGGTTGCAGATTGCCTCGGAAAGAGCCGTGTCCTTGGAATGTGCAGCAAATCCTCTTTCTTTGCAAACCGCGGTTAGTGTGCAGTGCAGGTACGCTCTCCCCTTGCCAAATGGAGTGGGAAAGCTTTTCGCTAAGCTAGAGATGACTAGAGAAGCAGAAGCGCGGCTCCGGAGCTATCCGGAGGGAAGTGCCGCTTCCCGGCGTCTTTTGGCTTGAAGAGGCGCGCCGGAGTGCTCCGCTGCCGCTCTACTGAGCTGTGCGCGAATTAGCCGCTTCTTCGCCTCCGAGAGGCAGAGATCGCGGTTGCTTGGAAGAGGCGAAGAACGAAGCCGCAAAGAAGCGGGCTTGTGTGCGAAGCCTTACGACTGCTGGAGGACGGTGGCTGCCGCTCTCCTGCCTCTTGAATTCACTCTCGGCAAGCGAATGGAAAGCGTTCCAGGACAACATGCCTGGGTTTTTACTTGGTCCTGATGCGTCCCACCTTGGCAAGTTTTGCTCGTCGCCAGAGGCTCCGAGATGCACAGAAGACGGTGGCAGCTGCTGAAAAGAAGGGCAGCGGTGAGTTTGTCGACAAGCAAGAACATAGGCAGCTGCCTGTGCTTGGGAAGGAGCAGCTGTCTGGTTTTGGCAATTGCCTTCACAGCGCCCAGAAGCCCGGTGCTCTGCTGCTTTGTTTTTCGCAGTCAGTCAATTGCACACTAGTGAAGCTGAGCCAGGCTCTTCAGCTTTGCTGCTTTTGAGCATCTGTGCTCCACTTATGCTCTGTGACATCTCTGGAGGTTGTTTGCCTCGGCCAGTCTGGAAAGTGCCCGCTAGTACACAGAGCTGGGCAGGAGAGGGCAGAGAGCACTTCCATCTGACAGCAGGTTGCAGATTGCCTCGGAAAGAGCCGTGTCCTTGGAATGTGCAGCAAATCCTCTTTCTTTGCAAACCGCGGTTAGTGTGCAGTGCAGGTACGCTCTCCCCTTGCCAACTGGAGTGGGAAAGCTTTTCGCTAAGCTAGAGATGACTAGAGAAGCAGAAGCGCGGCTCCGGAGCTATCCGGAGGAAAGTGCCGCTTCCCGGCGTCTTTCGGCTTGAAGCGGCGCTCCGGAGCGCTGCGCTGCCGCTCTACTGAGCTGTGCGCGAATTAGCCGCTTCTTCGCCTCCGAGAAGCAGAGATCGCGGTTGCTTGGAAGAGGCGAAGAACGAAGCCGCAAAGAAGCGGGCTTGTGTGCCAAGCCTTCCGACTGCTGGAGGACGGTGGCTGCCGCTCTCCTGCCTCTTGAATTCACTCTCGGCAAGCGAATGGAAAGCGTTCCAGGACAACTTGCCTGGGTTTTGACTTGGTCCTGATGCCTCCCACCTTGGCAAGTCTTGCTCGTCGCCAGAGGCTCCGAGATGCACCGAAGACGGTGGCAGCTGCTGAAAAGAAGGGCAGCGGTGAGTTTGTCGACAAGCAAGAACATAGGCAGCTGCCTGTGCTTGGGAAGGAGCAGCTTCCTGGTTTTGGCAATTGCCTTCACAGCGCCCAGAAGCCCGGTGCTCTGCTGCTTTGTTTTTCGCAGTCAGTCAATTGCACACTAGTCAAGCTGAGTCAGGCTTTTCAGCTTTGCTGCTTTTGAGCATCTGTGCTCCACTTATGCTCTGTGACATCTCTGGAGGTTGTTTGCCTCGGCCAGGCTGGCAAGTGCCCGCTAGTACCTAGAGCTGGGCAGGAGAGGGCAGAGAGCACTTCCATCTGACAGCAGGTTGCAGATTGCCTCGGAAAGAGCCGTGTCCTTGGAATGTGCAGCAAATCCTCTTTCTTTGCAAACCGCGGTTAGTGTGCAGTGCAGGTACGCTCTCCCCTTGCCAACTGGAGTGGGAAAGCTTTTCGCTAAGCTAGAGATGACTAGAGAAGCAGAAGCGCGGCTCCGGAGCTATCCGGAGGAAAGTGCCGCTTCCCGGCGTCTTTCGGCTTGAAGCGGCGCTCCGGAGCGCTGCGCTGCCGCTCTACTGAGCTGTGCGCGAATTAGCCGCTTCTTCGCCTCCGAGAAGCAGAGATCGCGGTTGCTTGGAAGAGGCGAAGAACGAAGCCGCAAAGAAGCGGGCTTGTGTGCCAAGCCTTCCGACTGCTGGAGGACGGTGGCTGCCGCTCTCCTGCCTCTTGAATTCACTCTCGGCAAGCGAATGGAAAGCGTTCCAGGACAACTTGCCTGGGTTTTTACTTGGTCCTGATGCGTCCCACCTTGGCAAGTTTTGCTCGTCGCCAGAGGCTCCGAGATGCACAGAAGACGGTGGCAGCTGCTGAAAAGAAGGGCAGCGGTGAGTTTGTCGACAAGCAAGAACATAGGCAGCTGCCTGTGCTTGGGAAGGAGCAGCTGCCTGGTTTTGGCAATTGCCTTCACAGCGCCCAGAAGCCCGGTGCTCTGCTGCTTTGTTTTTCGCAGTCAGTCAATTGCACACTAGTGAAGCTGAGCCAGGCTCTTCATCTTTGCTGCTTTTGAGCATCTGTGCTCCACTTATGCTCTGTGACATCTCTGGAGGTTGTTTGCCTCGGCCAGGCTGGAAAGTGCCCGCTAGTACCTAGAGCTGGGCAGGAGAGGGCAGAGAGCACTTCCATCTGACAGCAGGTTGCAGATTGCCTCGGAAAGAGCCGTGTCCTTGGAATGTGCAGCAAATCCTCTTTCTTTGCAAACCGCGGTTAGTGTGCAGTGCAGGTACGCTCTCCCCTTGCCAAATGGAGTGGGAAAGCTTTTCGCTAAGCTAGAGATGACTAGAGAAGCAGAAGCGCGGCTCCGGAGCTATCTGGAGGGAAATGCCGCTTCCCGGCG
>NW_027100389.1:28304-51438 GCF_031753505.1 Anomalospiza imberbis | reverse complement strand
TGTTTTTATGGGGTTGTTTTTATGGGGTTGTTTTTATGGGGTTGTTTTTATGGGGTTGTTTCTGCAGGTTGTTTCCGTAGGGCTGTTTTTATGGGTTTGTTCTCATGGGGTTGTTCCCGTAGGGTTTTTTTTTTTGGGTTTGTTTTATGGGTTTTGTTCCCATGGGGTTGTTTTTACGGGGTTGTTTCAGTAGGGGTGTTTCTCTCGTGTTGTTTTTTTGGGATTGTTCCTGTCGGGTTGTTCCTATTGGGTTGTTTTTTTGGGGTTGTTTTTTTTGGGATTGTTCCTGTCGGTTGTTCCTGTCGGGGTTGTTGTTTTGGGGTTGTTCCTGTCGGGTTGTTCCTGTCGGGTTGATTTTTTGGGGTTGTTTTTTTGGGGTTGTTCCTGTCAGGTTGTTCCTGTCGGGTTGATTTTTTGGGGTTGTTTTTTTGGGATTGTTCCTGTCGGGTTGTTCCTGTCGGGTTGTTTTTTTGGGGTTGCTTCTGTCGGGTTGTTCCTGTCGGGTTGTTTTTTTGGGGTTGTTTTTTTTGGGGTTGTTCCTGTCGGGTTGTTCCTGTCGGGTTGTTCCTGTCAGGTTGTTATTTTGGGATTGTTCCTGTCGGGTTGCTTCTGTCGGGTTGTTTTTTTGGGGTTGTTTTTTTTGGGATTGTTCCTGTCGGGTTGTTTTTTTGGGATTGTTTCTGTCGGGTTGTTCCTGTCGGGTTGTTCCTGTCGGGTTGTTTTTTTTGGGGTTGTTCCTGTCGGGTTGTTCCTGTCGGTTGTTATTTTGGGATTGTTCCTGTTGGGTTGCTTCTGTCGGGTTGTTTTTTTGGGGTTGTTTTTTTTGGGATTGTTCCTGTCGGGTTGTTCCTGTCGGGTTGTTCCTGTCGGGTTGTTTTTACGGGTTTGTTTTTTTGGGATTGTTCCTGTCGGGTTGTTCCTGTCGGGTTGTTTTTACGGGTTTGTTTTTTTGGGATTGTTCCTGTCGGGTTGTTTTTTTGGGGTTGTTTTTTTGGGGTTGTTCCTGTCGGGTTGTTCCTGTCGGGTTGTTTTTTTGGGGTTTTTTTTTGGGGTTGTTCCTGTCAGGTTGTTTTTTTGGGGTTGTTTTGGTTTTTTGGGATTGTTCCTGTCGGGTTGTTTTTTTGGGGTTGTTTTTTTGGGGTTGTTCCTGTCGGGTTGTTTCTGTCGGGTCATTTTTGTAGGTTGTTTTTTTGGGGTTGTTCCTGTCGGGTTGTTCCTGTCGGGTTGTTTTTTTGGGGTTGTTTCTGTCAGGTTGTTCCTGTCGGGTTGTTTTTTTGGGGTTGTTCCTGTTGGGTTGTTTTTTTGGGGTTGTTCCTGTCGGGTTGTTTTTTTGGGGTTGTTTTTTTGGGATTGTTCCTGTCGGGTTGTTCCTGTCGGGTTGTTATTTTGGGTTGTTCCTGTCGGGTTGTTCCTGTCGGGTTGTTTTTTTGGGGTTGTTTTTTTTGGGATTGTTCCTGTCAGGTTGTTCCTGTCGGGTTGTTTTTACGGGTTTGTTTTTTTGGGATTGTTCCTGTCGGGTTGTTTTTTTTGGGGTTGTTTTTTTGGGGTTGTTCCTGTCGGGTTGTTCCTGTCGGGTTGTTTTTTTGGGGTTTTTTTTTGGGATTGTTCCTGTCGGGTTGTTTTTTTGGGGTTGTTTTTTTTGGGATTGTTCCTGTCGGGTTGTTTTTTTGGGGTTGTTTTTTTGGGATTGTACCTGTCGGGTTGTTTTTTTGGGGTTGTTTTTTTGGGATTGTTCCTGTCGGGTTGTTCCTGTCGGGTTGTTTCTGTCGGGTCATTTTTGTAGGTTGTTTTTTTGGGATTGTTCCTGTCGGGTTGTTCCTGTCGGGTTGTTTTTGTAGGTTGTTATTTTGGGATTGTTCCTGTCAGGTTGTTTTTTTGGGATTTTTCCTGTCGGGTTGTTCCTGTCGGGTTGTTTTTTTGGGGTTGTTTTTTTGGGGTTGTTTTTTTGGGATTGTTTCTGTCGGGTTGTTCCTGTCGGATTGTTTTTTTGGGGTTGTTTTTTTTGGGGTTGTTCCTGTCGGGTTGTTCCTGTTGGGTTGTTTTTGTAGGTTGTTATTTTGGGATTGTTCCTGTTGGGTTGTTTTTTTGGGATTGTTCCTGTCGGGTTGTTCCTGTCGGGTTGTTATTTTGGGGTTGTTCCTGTCGGGTTGTTCCTGTCGGGTTGTTTTTTTGGGTTGTTTTGGTTTTTTGGGATTGTTCCTGTCGGGTTGTTTTTTTTGGGGTTGTTTTTTTGGGATTGTTCCTGTCGGGTTGTTTTTGTAGGTTGTTATTTTGGGATTGTTCCTGTCGGGTTGTTTTTTTGGGGTTGTTTTTTTGGGGTTGTTTTTTTGGGGTTGTTTTTTTGGGATTGTTCCTGTCGGGTTGTTCCTGTCGGGTCAGTCCCTGCTGGCGGCAGGAAACGGCGGCGCTCATGCATCGGAGTGAACTGGGATGGACTGGGAGGGACTGGGAGGGACTGGGACACCTCAGCAGGACCAGCAAGGGACCAGTGACACCAGTGAGGGACACCGGTGACACCAGTATGGGACACCAGGGACACCAGTAAGGGACACCAGTGACACCAGTGAGGGACACCAGTGACACCAGTAAGGGACACCAGTGACACCAGTGAGGGACACCAGTGACACCGGTGGGGGACACCAGTGAAACCAGTATGGGACACCAGTGACACCAGTGACACCAGTGAGGGACACCAGTGACCCCCGTATGGGACACCAGTGATACGGTGACACCAGTATGGGGACACCAGTGACCCCAGTAAGGGACACCAGTGACACCAGTGAGGGACACCAGTGAGGGACCAGTGACACCAGTATGGGACACCAGTGACACCAGTGACACCAGTATGGGACACCAGTGACACCAGTGACACCAGTGACACCAGTATGGGACACCAGTGACACCAGTGTGGGACACCTCTGACCCCCGTATGGGACACCAGTGATACCGGTGACACCAGTATGGGACACCGGTGACACCAGTATGGGACACCAGTGACATCAGTGAGGGACACCAGTGACACCAGTATGGGACACCGGTGACACCAGTATGGGACACCAGTGACATCAGTGAGGGACACCAGTGACACCAGTATGGGACACCGGTGACACCAGTATGGGACACCTGTGACAACAGTATGGGACACCAGTGACACCAGTATGGGACACCGGTGACACCAGTATGGGACACCAGTGACACCAGTATGGGACACCAGTGACACCAGTGAGGGACACCGGTGACACCAGTGTGGGACACCAGTGACACCCAGTATGGGACACCAGTGACACCAGTATGGACACCGGTGACACCAGTGTGGGACACCAGTGACACCAGTAAGGGACACCAGTGAGGGACACCAGTGACACCAGTGAGGGACACCAGTGACACCAGTATGGGACACCAGTGACACCAGTGAGGGACACCAGTGACACCAGTGACACCAGTATGGGACACCAGTGAGAGACCAGTGACACCGGTGAGGGACACCAGTGACACCAGTATGGGACACCAGTGACACCAGTGAGGGACACCAGTGACACCAGTGAGGGACACCAGTGACACCAGTGACACCAGTGACACCAGTAAGAGACACCAGTGACACCAGTATGGGACACCAGTGACACCAGTGACACCAGTGAGGGACACCGGTGAGAGACCAGTGACACCAGTATGGGACACCAGTGACACCAGTGAGGGACACCAGTGACACCAGTATGGGACACCAGTGACACCGGTGACACCAGTGACACCAGTGAGAGACACCAGTGACACCAGTATGGGACACCAGTGACACCGGTGAGGGACCAGTGACACCAGTGAGGGACACCAGTGACACCAGTGACACCAGTGACACCAGTGACACCAGTGAGGGGACCAGTGACACCAGTAAGGGACACCAGTGACACCAGTGAGGGACACCAGAGACACCAGTGACACCAGTGACACCAGTGAGGGGACACCAGTGACACCAGTAAGAGACACCAGTGACACCAGTATGGGACACCAGTGACACCAGTGAGGGACACCAGTGACACCTGTAAGGGACCCCGGTGACACCAGTATGGGACACCAGTGACACCAGTAAGAGACACCAGTGACACCAGTATGGGACACCAGTGACACCAGTATGGAACACCAGTGACACCAGTGAGAGACACCAGTGACACCAGTGAGGGACACCAGTGACACCAGTGACACCAGTATGGGACACCAGTGACACCAGTAAGGGGACACCAGTGATACCAGTATGGGACACCAGTGAGAGACCAGTGACACCGGTGAGGGACACCAGTGACACCAGTATGGGACCAGTGACACCAGTATGGGACACCAGTGACACCAGTAAGGGATACCAGTGACACCAGTGACACCAGTATGGGACACCAGTGACACCAGTAAGGGACACCAGTGACACCAGTGACACCAATGAGGGACTCGCAGTGCTCCCAGTTCCCCCAGTGCTCCCAGTTCCCCCAGTGCCAGCGCCAGGCCGGGCAGTCCCTGGTGTCCACCCCAACACTGCGGCCATTCGGACAGAGGGACAGAGAGGGGACAGAGGGACAGAGGGACAGAGGGACAGAGGGACAGAGGGACACCAGACTGGGATTAGGGGACACCAGACTGGGATTTGGGGACACCAGACTGGGATTTGGGGACACCAAACTGGAATTTGGGGACACCAAACTGGGATTAGGGGACTCCAAACTGGGATTTGGGGACACCAGACTGGGATTTGGGGACACCAAACTGGAATTTGGGGACACCAAACTGGATTAGGGGACACCAAACTGGGATTTGAGGGGACACCAGACAGGGATTAGGGGACACCAGACTGGGATTAGGGGACACCAAACTGGGATTAGGGGACACCAAACTGGGATTTGGGGACACCAAACTGGGATTAGAGGACACCAGACAGGGATTTGGGGACACCAAACTGGGATTAGAGGACACCAAACTGGGATTAGGGGACACCAAACTGGGATTTGGGGACACCAGACTGGGATTAGGGGACACCAAACTGGGATTTGGGGACACCAGACTGGGATTAGGGGACACCAAACTGGGATTTAGGGCTCACCAAACTGGGATTTGGGGTCACCAAACTGGGATTAGGGGACACCAGACTGGGATTAGGGCTCACCAAACTGGGATTAGGGCTCACCAAACTGGGATTAGGGGACACCAAACTGGGATTAGGGGAGACCAAACTGGGATTAGGGGACACCAGACTGGGATTTGGGGACACCAGACTGGGATTAGGGGACTCCAAACTGGGATTTCGGGTCACCAAACTGGGATTTGGGGACATCAAACTGGGATTAGGGGACACCAGACTGGGATTTGAGGGGACACCAAACTGGGATTTGGGGACAGCAAACTGGGATTTGGGGACACGAAACTGGGATCTGAGGAGGACAGGTGACACCAAACTGGGATTAGGGGACACCAAACTGGAATTGAGGGGACAGCAAACTGGGATTTGGGGACATCAAACTGGGATTAGGGGACACCAGACTGGGATTAGGGGACATCAAACTGGGATTAGGGGACACCAGACTGGGATTAGGGGACACCAAACTGGGATTTGAGGGGACACCAAACTGGGATTAGGGGACAGCAAACTGGGATTTGGGGACACCAAACTGGGATTTGGGGACACCAAACTGGGATTTGGGGACACCAGACTGGGATTTGGGGACACCAAACTGGGATTTGGGGACTCCAAACTGGGATTTGGGGACACCAAACTGGGATTAGGGGACACCAGACTGGGATTTGGGGACACCAAACTGGGATTTGGGGACACCAGACTGGAATTAGGGGACTCCAAACTGGGATTAGGGGACACCAAACTGGGATTTGAGGGGACAGCAAACTGGGATTAGGGGACACCAAACTGGGATTTGGGGACACGAAACTGGGATTTGAGGAGGACAGGTGACACCAAACTGGGATTTGGGGACACCAAACTGGGATTAGGGGACACCAAGCTGAGATTAGGGGACACCAAACTGGGATTAGGGGACACCAAACTGGGATTTGGGGACACCAAACTGGGATTTGGGGACTCCAAACTGGGATTTGAGGGGACTCCAAACTGGGATTTGGGGACACCAAACTGGGATTTGGGGACACCAAACTGGGATTTGGGGACTCCAAACTGGGATTAGGGGACACCAGACTGGGATTTGGGGACTCCAAACTGGGATTTGGGGACACCAGACTGGGATTTGAGGAGGACAGGTGACACCAAACTGGGATTTGGGGACACCAAACTGGGATTAGGGGACTCCAAACTGGGATTTGGGGACACCAGACTGGGATTTGGGGACACCAAACTGGGATTAGGGGACACCAAACTGGGATTTGGTGACAACAGACTGGGATTAGGGGACACCAGACTGGGATTAGGGGACTCCAAACTGGGATTTGAGGAGGACAGGTGACACCAAACTGGGATTTGGGGACAGTAAACTGGGATTTGGGGACACCAAACTGGGATTAGGGGAGACCAAACTGGGATTTGGGGACACCAAACTGGGATTTGAGGGGAACAGGTGACACCAAACTGGGATTAGGGGACACCAGACTGGGATTTGGGGACACCAAACTGGGATTAGGGGACACCAAACTGGGATTTGGGAACACCAAACTGGTATTTGGGGTCACAGCGGGCACCAGACTGGGATTAGGGGACACCAGACTGGGATTAGGGGACACCAGACTGGGATTAGGGGACTCCAAACTGGGATTTGGGGACACCAAACTGGGATTTGGGGACTCCAAACTGGGATTTGGGGACACCAAACTGGGATTAGGGGACACCAGACTGGGATTTGGGGACACCAAACTGGGATTTGGGGACACCAGACTGGGATTAGGGGACTCCAAACTGGGATTAGGGGACACCAAACTGGGATTTGAGGGGACAGCAAACTGGGATTAGGGGACACCAAACTGGGATTTGGGGACACGAAACTGGGATTTGAGGAGGACAGGTGACACCAAACTGGGATTTGGGGACACCAAACTGGGATTAGGGGACACCAAGCTGAGATTAGGGGACACCAAACTGGGATTAGGGGACACCAAACTGGGATTTGGGGACACCAAACTGGGATTAGGGAACTCCAAACTGGGATTTGAGGGGACTCCAAACTGGGATTTGGGGACACCAAACTGGGATTTGGGGACACCAGACTGGGATTTGGGGACACCAGACTGGGATTTGGGGACTCCAAACTGGGATTAGGGGACACCAGACTGGGATTTGGGGACTCCAAACTGGGATTTGGGGACACCAGACTGGGATTTGGGGACACCAGACTGGGATTTCAGGAGGACAGGTGACACCAAACTGGGATTTGGGGACACCAAACTGGGATTAGGGGACTCCAAACTGGGATTAGGGGAGACCAAACTGGGATTTGGGGACACCAAACTGGGATTAGGGGACACCAGACTGGGATTAGGGGACACCAGACTGGGATTAGGGGACACCAAACTGGGATTTGGGAACACCAAACTGGTATTTGGGGTCACAGCGGGCACCAGACTGGGATTAGGGGACACCAAACTGGGATTAGGGGAGGACAGGTGACACCAAACTGGGATTTGGGGACAGTAAACTGGGATTTGGGGACACCAGACTGGGATTAGGGGACAAAAAAACTGGGATTAGGGGAGACCAAACTGGGATTTGGGGACACCAAACTGGGATTTGAGGGGAACAGGCGACACCAAACTGGGATTAGGGGACACCAGACTGGGATTAGGGGACACCAAACTGGGATTTGGGGACACCAGACTGGGATTTGGGGACTCCAAACTGGGATTTGGGGACTCCAGACTGGGATTTGGGGACTCCAAACTGGGATTTGGGGACACCAAACTGGGATTTGGGGTCTCTGGGGACCTCGGGACTGGGATTTGGGGTCTCCCCGTTGGGCCCAGATTTGGGGGTGCCCCTCCCCCATTCCTGCCCAAGCCCCCCGCCCCCAGAGCCAAACGCGACCCCATAGAGACCCCAGCCCCATAGAGACCCACAGAGACCCATAGAGACCCCATAGATCCCATAGAGACCCCAGCCCCATAGAGACCCACAGAGACCCATAGAGACCCCATGGACCCCATGGACCCCATAGAGACCCATAGAGACCCCACAGACCCCATAGAGACCCCAGCCCCATAGAGACCCATAGAGACCCATAGAGACCCCATGGACCCCATAGAGACCCCAGCCCCATAGAGACTCACAGAGACCCCATAGAGACCACACAGAGATCCCATAGAGACCACACAGAGATCCATAGAGACCCCAGCCCCATAGAGACCCCATAGAGACCCCAGCCCCATAGAGACCCACAGAGACCCATAGAGACCCCATGGACCCCATAGAGACCCCAGCCCCATAGAGATCCATAGAGACCCACAGAGACCCATAGAGACCCCATGGACCCCATAGAGACCCCAGCCCCATAGAGACCCATAGAGACCCCAGCCCCATAGAGACCCACAGAGACCCACAGAGACCCATAGAGACCCCATAGATCCCATAGAGACCCCAGCCCCATAGAGACCCATAGAGACCCCAGCCCCATAGACCCCATAGAGACCCCACGGAGACCCACAGAGACCTATAGAGACCCCATGGACCCCATGGACCCCATGGACCCCATAGAGACCCCATAGAGACCCCATAGAAACCCATAGAGACCCCAGCCCCATAGAGACCCACAGAGACCCCATAGAGACCACACAGAGATCCATAGAGACCCCAGCCCCATAGAGACCCCATAGAGACCCCAGCCCCATAGAGACCCCATAGAGACCCATAGAGACCCCAGCCCCATCGAGACCCACAGAGACCCATAGAGACCCATAGAGACCCCAGCCCCATAGACCCCATAGAGACCCCACGGAGACCCACAGAGACCTATAGAGACCCCATGGACCCCATAGAGACCCCATAGAAACCCATAGAAACCCATAGAGACCCATAGAGACCCCAGCCCCATAGAGACCCATAGAGACCCCATAGAGACCCATAGAGACCCCATGGACCCCATGGACCCCACAGAGACCCCATAGAGACCCCAGCCCCATAGAGACCCACAGAGACCCCATAGAGACCCATAGAGACCCCATAGATCCCATAGAGACCCCAGCCCCATAGAGACCCATAGAGACCCCATAGAGACCCCATGGACCCCATAGAGACTCCAGCCCCATAGAGACCTATAGAGATGCCTTAGAGACCCATAGAGACCCCTAGACCCCAGCCCCATAGAGACCTATAGAGACCCCATAGAGACCCATAGACCCCATAGAGACCCCATAGAGACCCCATAGAGACCCCATAGAGACCCCTAGAGACCACATAGAGACCCCATAGAGACCTATAGAGATCCCTTAGAGACGCATAGAGACCCCATAGAGACCCCAGCCCCATAGAGACGCCATAGAGACCCCATAGGCCCCACAGACCCCATAGAGACCCCATAGAGACCCATAGAGACCCCATGGAGACCCCAGCCCCATAGAGACCTATAGAGACCCCATAGAGACCCATAGAGACCCCAGCCCCATAGAGACCTATAGAGACCCCTTAGAGACCCATAGAGACGAGACCCATAGACCCCATAGAGTCCCACAGAGACCCATAGAGACCCATAGAGACCCCACAGAGACCACAGAGAGACCCATAGAGACCCCAACCCCACAGACCCAACAGAGACCCATAGAGACCCATAGAGACCCATAGAGACCCCATAGAGACCCCAACGCCACAGACCCCACAGAGACCCATAGAGACCCATAGAGACCCCAACCCCACAGACCCCACAGAGACCCATAGAGACCCCATAGAGATCCATAGAGACCCCAACCCCACAGTGACCCCACACCGGCCCCACACTGGCCCCACGCTGACCCCACACCGGCCCCACGCTGACCCCACACTGACCCCACACCGGCCCCACAGTGACCCCACACTGACCCCACACCGGCCCCACGCTGACCCCCCAGTGACCGCACACCGGCCCCACGCTGGCCGCACACTGACCCCACACCGGCCCCACGCTGACCCCACACTGACCCCACACCGGCCCCACGCTGACCCCACAGTGACCCCACACCGGCCCCACGCTGGCCGCACACTGACCCCACACCGGCCCCACGCTGACCCCACAGTGACCCCACACCGGCCCCACGCTGGCCGCACACTGACCCCACACCGGCCCCACAGTGACCCCACACCGGCCCCACACTAGCCCCACGCTGACCCCACACCGGCCCCACGCTGACCCCACGCTGACCCCACACTGACCCCACACCGGCCCCACGCTGACCCCACACCGGCCCCACGCTGACCCCACAGTGACCCCACACCGGCCCCACTCTGGCCGCGGACCGGGCCCAGCGCGCACCTGCCCGCGGCGCCGCCCCCAAATCCCGGCACAAAGCGGCTTTGATGGCATCAAAGGGAGCCTTGTGCGACACCGCCACCGCCACCCGACACCCGACACCGCCACCCGGCACCGACACCGCCACCCCCACCCCGGCACCGACACCGCCACCCCGGCACCGCCACCGGGCACCGCCACCCCCACCCCCACCCCGACACCGCCACCCCCACCCCGACACCGACACCCGGCACCGCCACCCCCATCCCCACCCCGACACCGACACCGCCACCCCGGTACCGCCACCCGCCACCGGGCACCGCCACCCCCACCCCGACACCGACACCGCCACCCCGGCACCGCCACCCGGTACCGACACCCGGCACCGCCACCCCCACCCGGTACCGACACCCCCACCCGGTACCGCCACCCGGCACCACCACCCACACCCCGACACCGGTACCGCCACCCGGCACCCGCACCCGCACCCCGACACCGACACCCGGTACCGACACCGCCACCCCCACCCGGCACCGGCACCGCCGGGGGCCCGGGAGCGAGACATCGACACCGGCAGGGGATGGGACCCCCGGGAGGGGGCTGGGCCCGACTGCAAACCCCAAATCCGCTCATGGAAACCCCAAATCCGCTCATGGAAATCCCAAATCCGCACCTGGAAACCCCAAATCCAAACACGGGAACCCCAAATCCAAACACGGGAACCCCAAATCCACCCCCGAAAAACCCAAATCCGCACCTGGAAACCCCAATTCCGCACATGGGAACCCCAAATCCGCTCATGGGAACCCCAAATCCGCACCTGGAACCCCAAATCCGCTCATGGAAACCCCAAATCCGCACATGGGAACCCCAAATCCTCACCTGGAAACCCCAAATCCGCTCATGGAAATCCCAAATCCGCACATGGGAACCCCAAATCCGCACACGGGAACCCCAAATCCACTCATGGAAACCCCAAATCCGCTCATGGAAACCCCAAATCCACCCCCGAAAAACCCAAATCCGCTCAGGGAAACCCCAAATCCGCTCAGGGAAACCCCAAATCCACCCATGGAAACCCCAAATCCGCACCTGGAACCCCAAATCCGCACCTGGAACCCCAAATCCTCTCATGGGAACCCCAAATCCACCCATGGAAACCCCAAATCCGCACCCGGAACCACAAATCTGCACCTGGAACCCCCAAATCTGCACCTGGAACCCCCAAATCTGCACCTGGAAACCCCAAATCTGCGCATAGAAACCCCAAATCCACCCATGGAAAACCCCAAATCCGCACAGAAAACCCCAAATCCGCACCCGAAACCCCAAATCCGTTCATGGAAACCCCAAATCCGCTCATGGGAACCCCAAATCCGCACCCGGAACCCCAAATCCGCTCATGGAAACCTAAATCCACACCTGGAAACCCGAAATCCACACCTGGAAACCCCAAATCCGCTCATGGAAACCCCAAATTCACCCCTGGAAACCCCAAATCCGCTCATGGGAACCCCAAATTCACCCCTGGAAACCCCAAATCCGCTCATGGGAACCCCAAATCCGCACCCGAAACCCCAAATCTGCACCTGGAAACCCCAAATCTGCACCTGGAAACCCCAAATCCGCTCACGGGAACCCCAAATCCACTCATGGAACCCCCAAATCCGCACATGGAGCCCCAAATCCGCTCACTGGAACCCCAAATCCAAACATGGGAACCCCAAATCTGAACCTGGAACCCCCAAATCTGCATCTGGAACCCCAAATTCTCCCATGGAACCCCAAATCCGCACCCGGAACCCCAAATCCGCTCATGGAACCCCCAAATCCGCTCATGGGAACCCCAAATCCGCTCATGGAACCCCAAATCCAAACATGGGAACCCCAAATCCGCTCATGGAACCCCAAATCCATTTAGGGGTTCAGCCCATAAATGGGGCTGGGGTCTGGTTTGGGGGTGCCCAGAGCGGGGTTGGGGGGTCCCAGGAATGGAGCTGGAAATGGGGGACCCCAAAATGGGGCTGGGGGTTTGGGGGGACCCCAAAATGGGTCTGGGGTCACCCCAAAATGGGGCTGGGGCCTTGGAGGGACCCCAAAATGGGTCTGAGGTCACCCCAAAATGGGGCTGGGGGTTTGGGGGGACCCCAAAATGGGTCTGGGGTCACCCCAAAATGGGGCTGGGGGTTTGAGGGGACCCCAAAATGGGTCTGGGGTCACCCCAAAATGGGGCTGGGGCCTTGGGGGGACCCCAAAATGGGTCTGGGGTGGTCCTGGTCAGGGCTCTGGGGACCCCAAAATGGGGGCCCCGGACGCGACTTTGGGTCTGGGGTCCCCCCAGAATGGGACTGGGGGTCCCGGAAATGATTTTGGGGTCCCCCCAAATTGGGGCTGGGGGGTCCCGGTCAGGGTTTTGGGTCTGGGGTCCCCCCAAAATGGGGCTGGGGGTTCCGGTCAGGGTTTTGGGTCTGGGGTCCCCCCAAATTGGGGCTGGGGGTTCCGGAAATGATTTTGGGGTCCCCCCCAAATTGGGGCGGGGGGTCCCGGTCAGGGTTTGGGTCTGGGGTCCCCCAAAATGGGGCTGGGGGTCCCGGAAATGATTTTGGGGTCCCCCCAAATTGGGGCTGGGGGTCCCGGTCAGGGTTTGGGTCTGGGGTCCCCCCAAATTGGGGCTGGGGGTCCCGGTTGTGGCTCTGACGTTGGGGGTCCCTGGTGTCACCTTGGGGTCCCCGAACCGGAACAGAACCGGAACAGAACCGGGACAGAACCGGGAGAGAACCGGGCCAGAACCGGGACAGAACCGGGAGAGAAACGGGACAGAACCGGGACAGAACCGGGATAGAACCGGGACAGAACCGGGACAGAACCGGGACAGAACCGGAACAGAACCGGGAGAGAACCGGGAGAGAACCGGGATAGAACCGGGACAGAACCGGGACAGAACCGGGAGAGAACCGGGACAGAACCGGGACAGAATCGGGACAGAACCGGGACAGAATCGGGCAAGAACCGGGAGAGAACCGGGAGAGAACCGGGAGAGAATCGGGACAGAACCGGGACAGAATCGGGCAAGAACCGGGAGAGAACCGGGAGAGAACCGGGAAAGAACCGGGACAGAACCAAGGGAGAGAGCTGAGACAGAACCGGGACAGAACCGGGACAGAACCGGGACAGAACCGGGACAGAACCGGAACAGAACCGGATCAGAACCGAGAGAGAACCGGGAGAGAACCGGGACAGAACCGGGACAGAACCGGGACAGAACTGGGAGAGAACCGGGACAGAACCGGGACAGAACCGGGAGAGAATCGGGACAGAACCGGGACAGAATCGGGCCAGAACCGGGAGAGAACCGGGACAGAACCGGGACAGAACCGGGACATAACTCAGACAGAACCGGGACAGAACCAAGAGAGAAGCGGGAGAGAACCAAGGGAGAACTGAGACAGAACCGGGACAGAACCGGGACAGAACCGGGAGAGAACCGGGAGAGAACCGGGACAGAACCAAGAGAGAACCGGGACAGAACCGGGACAGAACCGGGAGAGAACCGGGAGAGAACCGGGACAGAACCGGGAGAGAACCAGGATAGAACCGGAGCAGAACCGGGCCAGAACCGGCCCCGCCAGTGCGGGGTCCCGGTTTGAGGGTCCCGGTTCGGGTGGGGCGGTGCCGGTGCCGGTGCCGGTGCCGCAGTCCCGGCGCTGGGCCCAGTGCTTGGCCCGGTGCCCGTTCCTGGCTCCCGGTGCCGCTGCTCCTCGGGAGGTTCTCGGTGCAGTCCCGGTTCTGTCCCGGTTCTGTCCCGGTTCTGTCCCGGTGCAGTCCCGGTTCTGTCCCGGCTCTGTCCCAGTTCTGTCCCGGTTCTGTCCCGGTGCCGCAGCCGTTCCCGGTGCGGTCCCGGTGCTGCAGTCGGTCCCGGTTCTGTCCCGGTTCTGTCCCAGTGCCGCAGCCGTTCCCGGAGCGGGTCCCGGTGCTGCAGTCAGTCCCGGTTCTGTCCCGGTTCAGTCCCGGTTCTGTCCCGGTGCAGTCCCGGTGCTGCAGTCAGTCCCGGTTCTGTCCCGGTTCTGTCCCGGTTCTGTCCCGGTGCCGCAGCCGTTCCCGGAGCGGGTCCCGGTGCTGCAGTCGGTCCCGGTTCTGTCCCGGTTCTGTCCCGGTTCTGTCCCGGTGCCGCAGCCGTTCCCGGTTCTGTCCCGGTGCTGCAGTCAGTCCCCGGTTCTATCCCGGTTCTGTCCCGGTTCTGTCCCAGTGCCGCAGCCGTTCCCGGTGCGGTCCCGGTGCTGCAGTCAGTCCCGGTTCTGTCCCGGTTCTGTCCCAGTTCTGTCCCGGTGCCGCAGCCGTTCCCGGTGCGGTCCCGGTGCTGCAGTCAGACCCGGTTCTGTCCCGGTTCTGTCCCGGTTCTGTCCCGGTTCTGTCCCGGTTCTGTCCCGGTGCCGCAGCCGTTCCCGGTGCGGTCCCGGTGCTGCAGTCAGACCCGGTTCTGTCCCGGTTCTGTCCCGGTTCTGTCCCGGTTCTGTCCCGGTTCTGTCCCGGTGCCGCAGCCGTTCCCGGTGCGGTCCCGGTGCGGCTGGGATGCCCGCAGTGCCGGTGCCCGCTGTTGGCGCCGTTCCCGGTGCCTCAGGAGACCCCGGTGCGGTCCCGGTTCTAGCCCGGTGCGGTTCCGGTGCAGTCCCGGTTCTGTCCCGGTTCTGTCCCGGTGCAGTCCCGGTGCGGTTCCGGTGCGGTCCCAGTTCCAGCCCGGTGCGGTTCCGGTGCGGTTCCGGTGCAGTCCCGGTTCTGTCCTGGTTCCAGCCCGGTGCAGTCCCAGTGCAGTCCCGGTTCTGTCCCGGTGCAGTCCCGGTGCGGTTCCGGTGCGGTTCCGGTGCAGTCCCGGTTCTGTCCCGGTTCTGTCCCGGTTCCAGCCCGCTGCGGTTCCGGTGCGGTTCTGGTGCGGTTCCGGTGCAGTCCCAGTGCGGTTCCGGTGCGGTTCCGGTGCAGTCCCGGTGCAGTCCCGGTGCGGTTCCGGTGCAGTCTCAGTGCAGCGCCGGTGCAGTCCCGGTTCTGTCCCGGTTCCAGCCCGGTGCAGTCCCGGTGCAGTCCCAGTGCGGTTCCGGTGCGGTTCCGGTGCAGTCCCGGTGCGGTTCCGGTGCAGTCCCGGTTCCAGCCCGGTGCGGTTTCGGTGCGGTTCCGGTGCAGTCCCGGTGCAGTCCCGGTGCGGTTCCGGTTCTGTCCCGGTTCCAGCCCGGTGCGGTTCCGGTGCAGTCCCGGTGCAGTCCCGGTGCGGTTCCGGTGCAGTCCCGGTGCGGTTCCGGTTCTGTCCCAGCGCAGTCCCGGTTCTGTCCCGGTTCCAGCCCGGTGCGGTTCCGGTGCAGTCCCGGTGCAGTCCCGGTTCTGTCCCGGTTCCAGCCCGGTGCGGTTCCGGTGCAGTCTCAGTGCAGTGCCGGTGCGGTTCCGGTTCTGTCCCAGCGCAGTCCCGGTTCTGTCCCGGTTCCGGCCCGTTGCCGTTCCGGTTCCGGCCCGGTTCCGGCCCGGTTCCGGTCCGGGCCGGCCGGGATTGGCTGGCCCCGCGCCACCGGCCCCTCCCCGCCCGCGCCGCTAAAACGGCCCCGGGCGGGCCCGGCCCGAGCAGCCATGGGCGAGCGGCGGGGGTGAGCGGCAGCGCCACACCGGGGACACCGGGGACACCGGGGGACAGCGGGGACAGAGGGGGGACACCGGGGATGGAGGGGGGACACCGGGGATGGAGGGGACACCGGGAGGACACAGGGGGGACACCGGGGGGACAGCGGGGATGGAGGGGGACAGCGGGGACACCGGGGACACACCGGGGATGGAGGGGACAGCGGGGACAGGGGGGGGACACCGGGGATGGAGGGGACACCGGGGACACCGGGGACACACCGGGGATGGAGGGGACAGCGGGGACACCGGGGACACACCGGGGATGGAGGGGACAGCGGGGACACCGGGGACACACCGGGGATGGAGGGGACAGCGGGGACAGGGGGGGGACACCGGGGATGGAGGGGACACCGGGGACGGAGGGGACACCGGGGGGACACCAGGGGACAGAGGGGACACCGGGGACACCGGGGATGGAGGGGGACAGCGGGGACACCGGGGACACCGGGGGACAGCGGGAACACCGGGGGGACACCGGGGATGGAGGGGGACAGCGGGGACACCGGGGACAGAGGGGACAGCGGGGGACAGAGGGGACACCGGGGAGGGAGGGGACACCGGGGACACCGGGGACACCGGGGGACAGCGGGAACACCGGGGGGACACCGGGATGGAGGGAGACAGCGGGGACACCGGGGGACAGCGGGGGACACCGGGGATGGAGGGGACAGTGGGGATGGAGGGGACACCGGGGACACCGGGGGACAGCGGGGACAGAGGGGGGACAGCGGGGATGGAGGGGGGACACCGGGGGGACACCGGGGGACAGAGGGGACACCGGGGACACCGGGGATGGAGGGGACACCGGGGACAGCGGGGGACAGAGGGGACACCGGGGGACAGCGGGGACACCGGGGATGGAGGGGACAGAGGGGACAGAGGGGACACCGGGGGACAGCAGGGACACCGGGGATGGAGGGGGGACACCGGGGGGACACCGGGGGACAGAGGGGACACCGGGGATGGAGGGGGACAGCGGGGACAGCGGGGGACAGAGGGGACAGCGGGGATAGAGGGGACAGGGACACCGGGGACACCGGGGGGACACCGGGGATGGAGGGGACAGCGGGGGACAGAGGGGACAGCGCGGGGACAGAGGGGACACCGGGGGGACACCGGGGGACACCGGGGATGGAGGGGACACGGGGGACAGCGAGGGGACACCGGGGGAACACCGGGGACAGCGGGGGGGACACCGGGGGGGACACGGGGGTGCCAGGGGGGTCCTGGGGCTCTCTGGGTGTCCCGGGAGCCGCGCGGGGTTTTGGGGACCCGGCTGTCGCTGGGGGTGGCACCGGGGTGGGGTGGCAGTGGCCGTGAGTGACACCTGGGGATCCCGGGTGGCACCGGGGGGTGGCAGTGGCCGTGAGTGGCACTTGGGGACCCAAGGTGGCACCGGGGGGTGACAATGGCAGTGAGTGGCACTTGGGGACCCCGGGTGGCACCGGTGGGGGTGACAATGGCAGCGAGTGACACTTGGGGACCCCAGGTGGCACCGGGGGGTGACAATGGCGGCGAGTGGCACTTGGGGACCCCAGGTGGCCCCGGGGGGGGTGGCAATGGCAGCGAGTGACATTTGGGGGACCCAAGGTGGCCCCGGGGGGGTGGCACTGCCCGTGAGTGGCACTTGGGGACCCCAGGTGGCACCGGGGGGTGACAATGGCAGTGAGTGACATTTGGGGACCCCGGGTGGCACTGGGGGGTGACAGTGGCCGTGAGTGGCACTTGGGGACCCCAGGTGGCCCCAGGTGGCCCCGGGGGGGTGGCAGTGGCCGTGAGTGGGCACTTGGGGACCCCGGGTGGCACTGGGGGGTGACAATGGCAGCGAGTGACATTTGGGGACCCAAGGTGGCCCCGGGGGGGGTGGCACTGCCCGTGAGTGGCACTTGGGGACCCCAGGTGGCACCGGGGGGTGACAATGGCAGTGAGTGACATTTGGGGACCCCGGGTGGCACTGGGGGGTGACAGTGGCCGTGAGTGGCACTTGGGGACCCCAGGTGGCCCCAGGTGGCCCCGGGTGGGGTGACAATGCCCGTGAGTGACTTTGGGGACCCAAGGTGGCACCAGGGGGTGACAATGGCAGCGAGTGGCATTTGGGGGACCCCGGGTGGCACCGGGGGGGTGGCAGTGGCCGTGAGTGACATTTGGGGACCCCGGGTGGCCCCGGGGGTGGCAGTGGCCGTGAGTGGCACTTGGGGACCCAAGGTGGCACCGGGGGGTGACAATGGCAGTGAGTGACATTTGGGGACCCCGGGTGGCACCGGGGGGGTGGCAGTGCCCGTGAGTGGCACTTGGGGACCCAAGGTGGCACCCGGGGGGGTGGCAGTGGCCGTGAGTGACATTTGGGGACCCCGGGTGGCACCGGGGGTGGGGTGGCAGTGGCCGTGAGTGGCATTTGGGGACCCCGGGTGGCACTGGGGGGGTGGCAGTGGCCGTGAGTGACATTTGGGGACCCAAGGTGGCACTGGGGGGTGGCAGTGGCCGTGAGTGACATTTGGGGACCCCAGGTGGCCCTGGGGGGGTGACAATGGCAGCGAGTGGCACTTGGGGACCTCGGGTGGCACTGGGGGGGTGACAATGGCAGCGAGTGGCATTTGGGGACCCCAGGTGGCACCAGGGGGTGACAATGGCCCTGAGTGGCACTTGGGGACCCCAAGGTGTCCCCGGGGGGGTGGCAGTGGCCGTGAGTGACATTTGGGGACCCCAGGTGGCCCCGGGGGGTGGCAGTGGCCGTGAGTGGCACTTGGGGACCCCAAGGTGGCACCGGGGGGTGACAATGGCAGTGAGTGACATTTGGGGACCCCGGTGGCACCGGGGGGTGGGGTGGCAGTGGCCGTGAGTGGCATTTGGGGACCCCGGGTGGCACTGGGGGGGTGACAATGGCAGTGAGTGACATTTGGGGACCCCAGGTGCACCGGGGGGGTGACAATGGCCCTGAGAGGCACTTGGGGACCCCGGGTGGCACCGGGGGTGGGGTGGCAGTGGCCGTGAGTGGCATTTGGGGACCCCGGGTGGCACTGGGGGGGTGACAATGCCCGTGAGTGACATTTGGGGACCCAAGGTGGCACTGGGGGGTGACAATGCCCGTGAGTGACATTTGGGGACCCCGGGTGGCACCGGGGTGGTGACAATGGCAGCGAGTGACATGTGGGGACCCAAGGTGGCACCGGGGGGTGACAATGCCCGTGAGTGACATTGTGGGGACCCCGGGTGGGCACTGGGGGGGGTGACAATGCCCGCGAGTGGCACTTGGGGACCCAAGGTGGCCCCGGGGGGTGACAATGCCCGTGAGTGACATTTGGGGACCGAAGGTGGCACCGGGGGGTGACAATGCCCGTGAGTGGCACTTGGGGACCCCAGGTGGCCCCGGGGGGGTGACAATGGCAGCGAGTGGCACTTGGGGACCCAAGGTGGCACCAGGGGGTGACAATGGCCCTGAGTGGCACTTGGGGACCCAAGGTGTCCCCGGGGGGTGACAATGCCCGTGAGTGACATTTGGGGACCGAAGGTGGCACCGGGGGGTGACAATGCCCGTGAGTGGCACTTGGGGACCCCAGGTGGCCCCGGGGGGGTGACAATGGCAGCGAGTGGCACTTGGGGGACCCAAGGTGGCACCAGGGGGTGACAATGGCCCTGAGTGGCACTTGGGGACCCCAGGTGGCACCAGGGGGTGACAATGGCTCTGAGTGGCACTTGGGGAGCCAAGTGTCCCCGGGGGGGTGGCAGTGGCCGTGAGTGGCACTTGGGGACCCCAGGTGGCCCCGGGGGGGGTGACAATGCCCGTGAGTGACATTTGGGGACCCCAGGTGGCCCCGGGGGGGTGACAATGGCAGCGAGTGGCACTTGGGGACCCCAGGTGGCCCCGGGGGGGTGGCAGTGCCCGTGAGTGACATTTGGGGACCCCAGGTGGCCCCGGGGGGGTGGCAGTGGCCGTGAGTGGCACTTGGGGACCCAAGGTGGCCCCGGGGGTGTGACAATGCCCTACTTGGGGACCCCAGGTGGCACCAGGGGGTGACAATGGCAGTGAGTGACATTTGGGGACCCCGGGTGGCCCCGGGGGGGTGGCAGTGGCCGTGAGTGGCATTTGGGGACCCCAGGTGGCACTGGGGGGTGACAATGGCAGCGAGTGGCACTTGGGGACCCCAGGTGGCCCCGGGGGGTGACAATGGCAGCGAGTGGCACTTGGGGACCGAAGGTGGCCCCGGGGGGGTGGCAGTGGCCGTGAGTGACATTTGGGGACCCAAGGTGGCACTGGGGGTGACAATGCCCGTGTGTGACACTTGGGGACCCCAGGTGGCCCCGGGTGGCCCCGGGGTGGGTGACAATGCCCGTGTGTGACACTTGGGGACCCCAGGTGGCCCCGGGGTGGCCCCGGGGGGTGGCAGTGGCCGTGAGTGACATTTGGGGACCCAAGGTGGCACTGGGGGTGACAATGGCAGCGAGTGACACTTGGGGACCCCAGGTGGCCCCAGGTGGCCCCGGGTGGCCCCGGGGGGGGTGGCGCAGTGTCCCCCCGCGCGTGTCCCCAAGCCGGCCGTGTCCCCGCAGGCTCCCCGGCGCTGGCCGCTGTCGCCGTCCTGCTGGTGGCCACCGTGGCGGCCGATGGTGAGGGGGGGGCCGCGGGGGGGGGGGTCTGGGGGGGTCCCCCGGTGCCACCCCCCGGTGCCACCCCCGGTGCACCCCCGGTGTCCCCGCAGGGTCCCCGGGTCCCCTGGACGTGCCGGTGTCGGCGGAGGGGCAGACCCCAGGTGAGGGGGGGGGCGGGCGGGGTTCGGGGACCCCCGGCCGGATTTGGGGGGGGGGGGGGGGGGTTGGGGACTTTGGGACACCGCCGGTGACGATGTGTCCCCCGTGTGTCCCCTGTGTCCCCCCCGTGTCCCCCCTGTGTCCCCTCTTTGTCCCCCTCTTTGTCCCCCTGTGTCCCCCTCTTTGTCCCCCCTCTGTCCCCCTGTGTCCCCCCTTTGTCCCCCCTGTGTCCCCTCTTTGTCCCCCGTGTCCCCCTCTTTGTCCCCCTCCTCTGTCCCCCCTGTGTCCCCTTTGTCCCCCCCTTTGTCCCCCCTCTTTGTCCCCCTCTGTGTCCCCCCTGTGTCCCCTCTTTGTCCCCCGTGTCCCCCTCTTTGTCCCCCTCCTCTGTCCCCCCTGTGTCCCCTTTGTCCCCCCCTGTGTCCCCCACTTTGTCCCCTCTTTGTCTCCCCTCTGTCCCCCCCCCTGTGTCCCCTCTTTGTCCCCCCTGTGTCCCCCCTGTGTCCCCCCTCTTTGTCCCCCCCTGTCCCCCATCTTTGTCCCCCGTGTCCCCCTCTTTGTCCCCCTCTTTGTCCCCCCCTGTGTCCCCCCTGTCCCCCCCCGTGTCCCCTCTGTGTCCCCCACCCTTTGTCCCCCCTTTGTCCCCTCTTTGTCCCCCTCTGTCCCCCCCTTTGTCCCCCCGTGTCCCCCCTGTGTCCCCCTCTGTCCCCCCACTTTGTCCCCTCTTTGTCCCCTCTGTGTCCCCCCCGTGTCCCCTCTTTGTCCCCTCTTTGTCCCCTCTTTGTCCCCCCCGTGTCCCCCTCTTTGTCCCCTCTTTGTCCCCTCTTTGTCCCCTCTTTGTCCCCCCCTTTGTCCCCCTTTGCCCCCCCCTCTGTCCCCCCTCTGTCCCCCTCTTTGTCCCCCCTCTGTCCCCCCCTTTGTCCCCCCGTGTCCCCCCCCTCTGTCCCCCTCTTTGTCCCCTGTGTCCCCCCTCTTTGTCCCCTCTGTGTCCCCCCCTGTCCCCCCAGAGCCCCCCGGGCCCGCCAGGCTGGAGGCGTCGGGAGAGAGTGAGTGGGGGAGGGGAGCGGCCAAGGGACCCCCCCGGGGACCCTAAAAACCCACCGGGCATCCCAAAACCCCCCCGGGGACCCCAAAAAACACCCGGGGACCCCAAAAACCCCCGGGGACCCCAAAAAACACCCCGGGCACCCCAAAACCCCCCGGGAACCCCAAAATGCCCCGGGAAACCCCAAAACCCCCCCGGGGACCCAAAAAAACACCCGGGGACCCCCAAAACGCCCCGGGCACCCCAAAACCCCCCCGGGCACCCCAAAAACCCCACAGGGGACCCCAAAAAACACCCCGGGGACCCCAAAAAACACCCCGGGAACCCAAAACCCACCGGGGACCCCAAAAAACACCCGGGGACCCCAAAACGCCCCCGGGACACCCAAAAACGCCCCCGGGAACCCAAAACGCCCCCAGGGCACCCCAAAAAACGCCCCCGGGAACCCCAAATCCCTCCTGACAACCCCCAGACACCCCAAAAACGCCCCGGGAACCCCAAAACCCCCCCCGGGAACCCCCAAAACCCCCCAGGACACCCCAAAAATTCCCCGGAACCCCAAAAATTCCCCGGGGGACCCCAAAAAACGCCCCCGGGGACCCCAAGTCCCCCAAAACCTCATTGGGAGCCCCCAAATCCTCCTGAACTTCTCGGGGACCCCCCAAAAAACCCCAAAACTTCTTCGGGAACCCCGAAATCCTCCCCAGGGACCCCCAAATCCTCCTGACCCCCCCTGCCCCCCCCAGGTGACCTCAGCACCTCGGCGCACCTGGGCAAAGGTAGGGGCACCCCAAAAATGGGAACGGGGACCCCGAAAATGGGGGCAGGGGGACCCCAAAATGGGCAAAGGGACCCCAAAAATGGGAACGGGGACCCCAAAAATGGGAACGGGAACCCGAAAATGGGCAGGGGGACCCCAAAATGGGCAAAGGGACTCCAAAATTGGCACGGGGACCCCAAAAACGGGCAGGGGCACCCCAAAAATGGGCACGGGGACCCCGAAAATGGGCAGGGGGACCCCAAAAATGGGCAAGGGGACCCCAAAAATGGGGGTGGATACCCCAAAATGGGCACGGGGACCCCGAAAATGGGCACGGGGACCCCAAAAAATGGGAACGGGGACCCCGAAAATGGGCAAAGGGACCCCGAAAATGGGCACGGGGACCCCAAAAATGGGCAGGGGGGACCCCAAAAATGGGGGCGGGGACCCCAAAATGGGCAAAGGGACCCCAAAAATGGGAACAGGAACCCCGAAAATGGGAACAGGGACCCCGAAAATGGG